>NW_024067902.1:300000-383125 GCF_009389715.1 Phoenix dactylifera | reverse complement strand
GCTGAGATTGGACTGGCTTGGCATGCAGTATGTTTGGTGTGCTATGCAGGGGAGGGATGTCCTCTTGGAGGGGGATTTTGCGACGGTGATTGGATAGATCATGCAGGTCTCGGGGGGGTCGGTGATTACCACCCCTTGTTGCAAGATATCCGGGCCATGGCTTGTGGAGGGCTGAGGATTTAAGTGAAGCATGTTTTCAGAGAGGCTAATGGGGCGGTGGATTGGGTGGCTTCTTTTATTGCCAACCATTCATGAGACCCTCCTGTGGGAGAGAGAGGCAGACTTGCCTGCCGATTTCCATGATGTTTTGTTTTTTTGACTTCTTGGTTGTATCCGTACATGTTATGTATGATACTTCCGATTTTAGAAAAAAAATCAATACCTTTGATCACGCATCAATTAATATTCCATAAAGCAGATATTCAACAAATAAATACTATACTTCAAGTTCATAAATCACAAATAACATGACTCCAAATTTCAATAATATAAATATTATATATTTACTGATAAATATAGAAAAAGAGTTACATTACTTATTGATAAGTGCTAAATAATTCATAAATTAATATCTTATTCATAGCACTTATCATTATTTTAATTCACATATTTTTGTAAATTCAACTAAAAATTGAATTATCTTCATCATTGCATTATTAAAAATAATTCGATTTTTGCTTGATTATATTGGTCCATCTAATGTATGCAGGTCGAATCAAATTCATCTGGATGACCCCTGAACCCAAATCACACGCACCCTATGAATCAGGTCCTCTTAGATTATGATTCAGCCTCTCTAACCCACTCTTCAGCTTGTGTGCACGCCGTTCACAGAGCCACATCTAAACCTTTTTATCCACCCAGCCATCCAAGTTCATGCATTCCAACATCTTACATAGCCAAGATCCTCCACGTTCCAATGCCTCCCCATCGTATCTTCATCACGAGTTCATCTACCCAACGTCCTCCCAGATTTCTTCTTCGAATGCCATCCCGTGCATCATCCAATCCAACCGGATCCCAGACTTCTTCCCAACGTCTGCTATCATCCCGATTAACCCCAGCTCCTTCATTCTGTTTTCTTCCCAGTGTCTATATCTCCACGGGATAAAATCAAATCCCACAGACTTCCCAGCTTCAGCCGAGATCCCAACTTATCTCCCCTGTTTCATGTTCAATCCGTTCGTAATCATCCCGTTAATCCATGCGCTCCCAGCCGTGTCCCATTCCGAATCACGGCTCTTCACTCCTTCCCAGCCGAATCAACCAACCTTCTCCGGATTCCACGTCCACGAACAGATCCAGCGTCAACCTCCCGAGTCTATCCACAGCTCCAAGTCCAACAATTCCACATCATCCTCCCAGCCGCTGGGATCTTTCAACGCTCACGCAATGAAGAAGCGTCGGTCTCTTCTGGATCATGTCCAGTGTCAGCAAGAATCCAGCTGAATCCAACCCTCGGCAACCATCTCTCTTCATCACCCACGGATTCTTCACATCCGCGGATCACACCCAGCCAGCTTCCGATCTTTTCTCTCTTCAAACAGAACCAGCTAAATCCCAGCATTCAGCCGCGTCCAAGTTCCCTCCACGTCCACGTTTGATCCAAGCCAATCTATTCAACATCCTCATCTCCCACGAATCAAACCAACTTTCCTCCCAGCATCTAGATATTACGTTGCCAGACGCCTCCAATCCGCAACAAATCTTCTCCACGCCTCCCCTGTTTCCCAACATTCATCTAAAACCAAGCCTCACCCTTCTTCTCCAGCGATACAGATCAAGCTTCCAGCACCTTCACTCCTAACGTCCGAGCTGCCGAATCCCATGAATCATTCCCTGTTTCACGCATCTTTATCTTCTGCAAATTCCCAGCATCCCGTTCGTGAACCATATCCTCCCCTTTCCGAGTTCATCCCTTCTCCCACGGATCATTATGCATCTAACGAACAAAGCCATCTCTTCCGAGCTTCACGGGCAACCTCCCAACCTAACCCCACATATTTTCTTCGCATCAGGATCAGCCCCATCCATCCGCTTCCATCCTTATCCGTGAAGAAACAGGAGAAGAGAGAGAGAGGAATTGCAGCCTATAAAAGGCCCAGGCGTGAACCGAGAAGGCCATTCCTCCTTCCCCACGGGGGGCATTCCCTCTTCCCCACCGGGGGCTGCTCCCATCATCTCTTCTCGGGTGGAAGTCCCACAGGAAACAGAGGAGGGAGAGAATACTTTGGGTCTTTTTGGGAATGACTTCCCAAAAGAAAAAAATAATAAATTGCTAGAGAAGGAAGGAAGAGACCCAGGGAAGGAAGGAAGAAAAGAAGAAATGGAGCCCGCTGCTGTGCCACTGCTGCTGTCGCCCACGACGCCATGGAAGGCTGATCTCCTCTCTAGGGCTGGATGCAGCCCTAACAAAGGGCCACGGGTTTTATATTTTGATTTCTATTCTTAGAGCTGTATAAACCTTATTTTGCTTCTAATGAATATTTTATTTCATCTCATATTTAATTTCTGTGATTTTAAATATGACGTTTATACAATTATTCTTCATGATCACTAGGTAAATATAAGATAGTCCATGCTTAAGGAAGATGCGATGTGCTACCACCTTAGATTAGGGTAGACATTTCATGCTAACTAAAGATGGATTATGCCTAAATTACTTTTGTGAATTTTTATTTGAATGCTTATTAGGCTTGTAGTCAATTTACATGTTAATCCAAGAATAAATTAAAATATAATTAACCCTTGTTCCGATGTTAGTGGTGAATTCCTTGCCCTAGGTTCCCCCAAACTGATCATTTTAATTGCATTTCTTATTAAATTGCTTAGTTTAATAGTTTTCACAAATTCTCTTTCTCAAATATTTTTTTTTTAAAGAAAAATAACTGTACCCCAATCCCTGTGGATCGATACCCGTAATCATTATCCTACCAGATACGTGCTATTGCGTGGTCTTTAAAGTTGACTATCACTTATCTTATGAGTAGAATCAACCGACAAATCTAATTAACTCCAAAAATCTCTACTCAAAGCCTAATATTTAGAAATTATATTCTCATCAAAATTTTATCATGATTATTTTAAAAATAAAAACTCTTAAAGGGTTGACCAATCAGGAGTATGTGATCATGGTTGATCATGGTTCCCAGTCCATCCAATCAAGATGATTTCATCTGATCATGGTTGAACTAGATAAAGATGGTTTGGCAGAAATAGGGGGTGACCAAATCTAACAATGTTTGGCAAGGACCAAGGTGGCGATCGGCACACTGCTTAGTGCTCATGGATCGAGATCCTTCACCAAGGTCGATACAAAATCACTGAGAAGAGTACTTACTAGATCCAACTACCTTAAAGAGTAGCGAGAGAAAGTCTAGGTAGAGAAAAAAGAAAGAGAGAGAATGGAGAAGAGAATGAAAAGAATGAGAAAGAGAGAGAACAAGCTTCTCTCACTAACCAAGAAAGAGGAAGAGAGAGGGTAGTTGTGGGTGGTGCCTTGGGGTTAAGGGACCTGCAGTTGGCCAATAAACGACTGACAACCTTAAAACCGATTAAAAGCAAAAATTTCAACATCTTAAATCATGAAATTTATGGGCATCTTGGTAATCGGAGCTTCGGCTATGGCTATGGTAGTCAGAGCTTCAGCTATGGTATTTTGGTGGCATTTGGCCACGATGATAGTGCAAATGGCAACCGACGTTCGAAGAGGAATTCGAAGAAATGCTCCAATGGTAAGCTCCAATCGAGGCTGATTCTTTGGTGGGACGAACGAGGAATCTGGGGGAGCTCTAAATAGAGCTCAACGGCAAACATGAGAGGAAGAGGACTCTCGTCGCACGTGTCATGCACATGCAGCCATTTTTTGTTTCTTTTGGGCTAAAATTCTTTTCAACTAGGCTAGTCAAGTGGACCAAGCCGAACTCTCTAATTGGCTCGGGCATCATAATAATTTAAAAGATCAACACAAAGTATTGCGCCAAAGGCAGAGCCATACAAGGAGCACACCCATTGAAGAGAGCATGCCACAAAGCAGAGCACAGAGCGCACGACCAGTGAGCCAACACCATAAGCAAAATTCGCTCTATTTGATATGAGTTAATTATCAATGATTATCATATAAAATAAGAATAAATAATATAACTTAAAAAATAGTAAAAGATCAAGTAGCATGTGTCTTAATAATATATGAATGGTTACTTAAAAGATTTACTACATATTTTATATGCTAGCACATAAGGATTACGGAATGCACGTTAAAGACGGAATAATGTACATATAAGCATCAATTATTAAATAGTATTAGATAGAAAATATTAGAATGTTAGATAAAAACTAAAATTAATTAAAATTACCAACTAAAGTAAAAAAAAAAACTATATTTAGGCATTATTAACATGTGAATAAAATTATAAGAGAAATAGAAATAAATAAGACAAAAATATTAAATTTAAACCATAAACTTTGAATAAATAAAAATAAAATAAAGTAAAGTCTTCTAGTAGAAAATATAAAAATAGACAATAGGAGAAACTATATATTATGTCAGAATGCTTAAGGAAAATACAAAAAGTTTTAGAGTGCCCCACAAAAGAATTACTGATCATTATTATAAAATAAGTTAATTTCTTAGTTAGTATAAGACATACGTTAAATTGAAATTAAATTTATTTTTTCCCAATGCATTCCTCCATTTTATGTCCAAATAATGGAATAGGAATCACAATTCAAATTTCTTGCATTAGAATCCTATTTTATTCTAATTCTTTTTCTTTTTGGAAACCAAACATGGCGTCAATATTCCTGCAATGGATCATACCTGACAACACAACAAGCAAATCAAAATTGGCAGATTGAGATGTCGATAAATCTGATTTGGTACATTCTCTTTCCAATCATATCAAGTTAGCTGTCCTAGGTTTGGATAACATAAGGAAGCTTTAGGCTTTAGGTTCAGCTTGATGCAGAGTGCGGATGCTTGTATTAGTATTCCCAACTTTTTCTCATTCAAGCTTACACTGTTATCGATTCTAATATTGGAAATTAGGCCTATTCATACGTTTGGCTCGGGCCGGGTTTGCCTAAAGATTAACATTAAGTACTTAGGCTGGGTCTGAATCAGCTCGGCTTCCAGGCCTATGATCCAAGCCCAAGCCTAGCACTTAATCGAGCTTTGGACTTCAGGCCCGGGCTTGAACTTTCTCACCATCTTTTTAATTTTTCTTGAAATACATAAAAATACTTTAAAAAATGCTAAATATAAATAAAATATTATCAATAATCTACAGCATGTCGAGCCTTCCCCCTCTCCTCTTCCCAAATGCTTCGAATTTGAGGTTGAGCTAGCTGAACAGGCCGCCCAACTTGTGAATAGGTCTACTAGATATGCAAATGAGCTAGCCTATTGGCCAATATTATATTGCCCAGTTTGCAACTTTAGTCTGACCCTACATTTTGGTATATGGGGCATAGGACCAGCCCATTGCACCCCCCCTTCAGGGGTTATCAGTTACATGCTATATGTCTACATGTATATGGGCACACATCTTTGTATATCGAACACTCTTTTGTGGCTCTTTACTAGCCACACAAACACTATATATAGGCGCACAGAGAGAGAGCTAGACTATGCTCCACTCAAGTGGATCTCTACTCATATTTGGTTAAGTCTATATTGGACGGTAGAGGTCTCACATTGATGATCCGAGCCGTTGGATGTATCTACTACCTTTAGATTACTTATATACTAAAAATCATATAGTTTGAAAATTTCCTAATCTATTCATCAAGTGATTACTATATATATATATATATATATATATATATATATATATATATATATATATATATATTGATCACTTTACGCACACACACTCGCGCGCGCGTGCACATATATATATATATTTAACATTGCACCGATGTTATTGATGAGAAACCAATTTTGCCAAAGGATTTTCTTGTGATCGTGCTTATCGACTCCGTAGTCACATTAACTATCAAATATGGTGTTATTACATTGGTCAAGGCTTGACAATATGTTATCTTGTCATGCTTGGACCTTGCTAGGTATATGCGGATGAGATAAAACCACATCCTTGTAAGAAAATCATACTTGTAAGAAACTCAAATCATACTTGTAAGAAACTCAATAATTTTTCGAATTCGATTCCTCCATTTCAAATTTCATGTCACAGTCGTCCAAATTATCAACTAACCAAATATGACTTTAAAATTTGGATGTCAGATCATAAACTAACATCAATTGGTTTGCAGCTTGACATGGGCACCAAAGTGGAGCATAAGATACACGTGGGTTAGCATGTTCCACAAGCCGGGTGGCCCACAAGATCTCCTTCCATCATCCAATCCCTAGTTTTGCACTTCTTTAACCAATTGTGAAGCACGTCTAGCTATAAAATTCTGCTTCCATCTCTATAATGTCAAACTGAAGTGGCACATCTCCAACTTGATTGATAGCTTGATGATGGTCGGCCCCAAAAGTCTAGTCCCATGACCTCCCTTCAGACCCAAATATCTTTGAAAGGCAACAAACATCCATTCTCGATGGTCCCCATGGCTAATGATTTTTGACATTATTCTCATAATCAAGTGCATTATTTTTTGACTAATCTTCTTGATTTTTTAGGCTTTTGTTCCTTTTTGTAAAAAAAATTCTGATATGGTGTACAAATCTATATGAACCATGTAAGGTTGACATAGGCGCATTATTTTGAAAATTAGTTGTTGTTTTGAATTTCAACTCCTAAATGGAGATATTTGGAAATGAAATAACAGTTATTATTGTGATAATAGAAAACTAATAGTCAATAATGAAAGAAATACCATTATTTGTTTTAATCATCATTCATTAAATAACAAATTATATGTTTGATCGAGTTAGCATAGATATTTTGGTTTAAAAATATAAAGATTTTATTTCAATGAACAAAGATAACATCAAATGATTCGAAAAATTTATAAAAGAAATGCCTTAGTTCCAGTTCGGGCCAAATAGTCCTATGCCACAAGTGTACTTGATAAGTGCTGAATAATTTATAATTTAGTTATCTTTTCATAGCACTTATCAATGTTCTTAAACTAATAAATACATACTTTACCATAAAATTGAATAAACATTGAAATAAATTTAAAATATGGTAAGAGGTAAATAATTCTTCTCTCAAAACAGACTTTGAACTTGTCTCTCTCCTGGTTGTAATCTTTCATATAAGGAGGAGATTGTGTTGACCCGGTTTAGTAACCTGATGGGGTTGTAATCAAGCTAAGGCTATGATTAAATAGGTTTTGGTCCTGATTCGATCGTTATAATTAATTATGTATGGGGCAAAAGTTTGATTAACCCTTTTTATTAGGTCACGGTCCGGTTTTTAGTCTTGTCTGGTCGAGTTCGATCTGAAGCAGCTCAGCAAGAATTAAATTTAAATAACATTGGGTTCAAGAACAATTTCAAGCAAATCAACGATCATGACCCACCTCAAACCCAAAGTCAATTCCCAACCAATGCCTTGCGTGCCTTCATATAAAATTTATAATTTTTTAAAAAAAATATAATAATAATAATAATAATAAATAATAAAATAAATAAAAATAAGTTCGGAAGAATTACTGGATTCACTGTTCATATGAACAGTATCCCGTGAAAACACTGTTCATATGAACAGTGTTTTTACAAATATATATATATTTATGTGTATATATATATCAATAAATAAATAAATTAATAAATAATATATATAATTCACTGTTTATCTTCTTCTTCTTCCACTGTTTATCTTCTTCCCCCCTCCCTCGCAGTGCATCCAAACATTCCGCATTAGCTTCCCGTCGATCCCGCGGCCGTCCACCTTCCACGACGTCCTCCCGTCGATCCCGCGGCCAGCCGTCCGTGATCAGCCATCCACAGAGCATCCGAAGCCACCGATCAAGCCGTGAAGCCCTCAGCCATTCCGTGCATTCATTCTTCCCCCTTCCGGATCTGCAGCTCCTCCGCCTCCACGCGCGCCTCCTTCCTTCCACGATCGATCCCGTTACTGCAGCCTCCGCGTCCGGACAGCCCGCGACCCCACGTTCCGCCTCCAAGCCGGCACCGCATCCGTGAATGGCGTCCTCCCGTGATCGGCTCCTCCCAGCGCCCGGATCCACGTCTCCTCCTCTTCCAAAGCTTCCGGATTAGCACTCCATCCTAGCTGCTCGTGAAGCGCCTCCTTCCTTCCGCAAGCGATCCATCCCACCATCCGTGCATTCCTCCCAACGATCAAGCCATGATCCTGTTTTCCGAGAAGAAGAAAATCAAGCGCCCATTGATCCCGCGACCGTTTTGATCCTTCGCCGGCTTCAAGGCTTTGGCAAGCTATATAAATGGGAGGACGGCAGAGGAGAGAGGGGGAGGGGGCTCGGTTGAGAAGAAAGAAAACAGGGGAGAACCCCTGTTTCGGTGAAGAAGAAGAAGCCACCAGCCGAGAGAAAGAAATAAAAAAAAAAAAAAAGAAGAGAGAGAGGGGAGGAAAGAGAAGAGTTTGTGTTATTTGGGAAGAATGAGAGGTGAAGGCTTTCATTTGAAGATGGAAGGACATCCGGCCACCATGCGCGGCTGAACACCTAGTCTAGGGCTGGATGAAGCCCTAGCAATGTAACAGGGCATTGTAGTTCTTACTCTTTTAATCTTTTTGGAGTTTGTTTAAATTCTATTCTCAATGAAAAATTATTTTATGATGTTTAAACCTTGAGCATGCCATTTACTATTCATGTTTGCTAAAGTAGTCTAAGATGATCCATGCCTAGGAAGATGAGATGTGCTACACCCTAGATTAGCATACTTAGGTAGACACTTCATGCTATACCGAAGATGGATCTTCCTAAACTCTTTATGCTTTTATTTTAAAGGCTTGTAGCCAAAATTGCATGCCTCTCCAAAAGATAAATTAAGAACACAATCCTTGATGCAATGCTATGTGGTGGATTCCAAACCCTAGATCTATTTACTTTGATAAAATTTCAATCCGTACTCATAGTTTGATTTAGTTAAATCAAGTTAGCAAATCCTTCTTTGATTTATTTTTAAAAAAAATAACTTATTCTTCAATCCCTGTGGACCGACACCCGTAATCACTATCCTACAGGATACGTGCTATTGCGTGGTTTATTTTTGAAATTGAAATAACCGATCAATTTTTGGCGCCGTTGCCGGGGATTGCTAGCATAGTTATTTTTCTTATTAAAAAAAATTATTTAAAAATTAAAAAAAAATTTCTTTAAAAAAATTTCTATTATTGTTACTTTTCTTATCTTCTTTTTCTCCCTTACTAATTTTTATTTATTTATTTATTTATTTATCAGGAATCGAGGAAAAAAATCTGGGATGATCAAAAGGAGAACTGCCGGAAAAGAAATGCTGTAGAGGTTTGCAAAAAAAAAAATTAAATTGCTGGGGAAATTCCTTTGGTAACCTCTAAACTTTTCTTATTTAAATTAATTATTGGTTTGAAATTTTGTGGTGATTGTTTGATTTTAATTATAGCAAAATTGTGAATGCATGCTTGATACACATACACAAATCAATTTGCACATAGTAAGGGCAATCACCCCAACAAGATAAGAGCCGGATTTCATCACCGGACTCTTGCCCAACTTAGGTGAACTCAATCTCACATAGTGTCATCTTTAATTAAAATCAATTAGACGTTGGCCCCTAGGGACATTCGAGCTCAATAGGACGAAGATCACCGAAGTTGCACCAATTTCGCTCTGTGGCTTAGTTGATGTCTAGGCAAGCTTTGTCCCTATAAGGGAGACAGTTCATCTGTTCGAGGCAAGTGGGTTTTAAGTGGGACCTTTGCGAACGCATCGTGACCCCTCCACTTACCTGGGAGCTTACCTGGTCAACTCGGTTCATTAGACCGGATTGGAGGCTTAGGTGCCCTCTTCAAACCAGTTAGGAGCTGTCTAGTGATTTTAGGACAAAGACTAGGATTGTATGCTTTTCTCTTTTATTGCATGCTTGATTGATCGAGTACTAGTGTATGCACGGTAGTCGTTCTAGAGTACAAAACCTATTACCTTTTGACCCTGAAATAGAACGAACCCTTAGGAACATTCGAGCTAAGATCAAAACATTAGGATCATCCCCACCTCTTAAGATGGCTGAAGAACAACCCAAACTCCTGAGGGAATACTTTACTCCCACATTTACACTTCCCCATCTTGCATTCGATTACCTGAGGTAGCAGCTGTACAATATGAAATAAAGTCTAGTGTGATCCAAATGCTCCCATCTTTTTATGGGCTCACCAATGAAGACCCATACAAACACCTAGATGAATTCTTGAGATTTGCACCACTGTCAAGATTCAAAACTTCACTGATGATGCTTGAAACTTAGTTATTCCCCTTCTCCCTTAAAGATAGAGCCAAACAATGGCTGAATTCTTTAGAAGCTAACTCAATTCGTTCTTGGGATCAAATGCAACAAGAATTCCTTAAAAAATACTTTCCCATAGGAAGAACGAACCAGTTTAGACGTGCCATTACAAGCTTCTCCCAAACCGAGGGAGAAGAATTTCATGAAACTTGGGAGAGATTTAGGGACCTAATCCGTAAATGCCCTCATCATCAAATACCTAAGTGGCAGCTAGTGCAATGCTTCTATGATGGATTGACTGAACGAAACCGTCATATGATTGATGCTGCATGCGGGGGGACTTTCATGCTTCGAAATGAGCATGAAGCATGGCAATTATTTGAAAATCTTAATGAAAACTCCCTCCACCATGCTTCATGTTCTCGTCAAGCACCCCCGAATTTCAAAGAAAAGGGCCATTTGTGAAATAAGTCATTCTATGGACCTGTCTAGCAAGGTAGATGCATTGTCCCATAAGATTGACCAACTGATGATAGGGGACATGTCGTTAGCTCTTCCCAAGCACAAGTGTGTGCTATCTGTTCTAGCCCATCACATTCTATTCATGAGTGCCCCTCAGCACCCCAATTCCGAACTCGTGCAAGAACACATCAATGCTGCCAAACACAGCCCAGACCGGGTAATGATCCATTTTCCAATACATATAATCCGGGATGGCGGAATCATCCAAATTTCTTGGACAGCAAGCTTCGAACTCTGCCCAACCCCACTCTCAAAATTTTCAAAATCCTCAGAATTTTCATCTCTACCGTCCCTCAACTCAATTTCAGCACCCTCCTCCTCCAACCCAAAGAAATACAGCCTTTGAGGAGAAGGTGTTGACTGCCCTTCAAGGTTTGGAGGCAAACACACAACTATTGCACTCTCACACGCAATCAATTGCTAAGCTAGAATCCCAAATGGGTCAACTAGCTAATGCATTAAACAAGCGAGAGGAAGGTAAGCTTCCAAGTCAACCAATGAGTAATCCTAGGGGACAATACGTGGCTCAAGAAACTCGACTAAATCATGAGCAAGCCAATGCTTTGACTACCCTAAGGAGTGGACGTATAATAGATAATAAGGTTGGGGAGGGTAACAATAAGGAAGTGAAGAAGAGGAAGAATATCACATGAAAACCCAAAACCTTCTTCAGCTAGTCCACCATCTGCACAACCCACATTCCAAAGGCTCCATTTCCTGAAGCACTTAATGCACCCACTCCCTTTGGCAAGAAGGGAACTTCACTAGAAGAGATGATGGAGGTCTTCAAACAAGTTAAAATCAACCTCCCACTCCTTGATGCCATCAAACAAGTTCCCTCCTATGCCAAATTTCTCAAAGACCTTTGCACCCAAAAGCGAAAATCTAGGACACATGTGCCTAAAAAGGTCTTACTTACTGAACAGGTAAGTTCCATTCTCCAACAACACCCCTCCAAAATTCAAAGATCCTGGCGCTCCCACTATTTCCTGTGTCATAGGAGATAACTCCATTGACCGAGCACTTTAGATCTAGGGGCAAGTGTGAATCTTCTACCCTATTCAGTCTATGAAAATTTGGGTTAGGTGAATTAAAACCTACCTCGGTGTCCTTACAATTGGCTGATCGATCTGTGAAGATACCACGGGGGATGATTGAAGATGTTCTTGTCAAGGTAGACAAATTCTATTTTCCAGTAGATTTTATCGTCCTTGACATGGAACATGTGCCCAACCTAAAAAAACAAATCCCTGTGATTCTTGGTCGTCCCTTTTTAGCGACAGCCAATGCATGCATCAACTGTAGAACTGGGGCAATGGATATATCATTTGGGAACATGAAAATTAAATTGAATGTGTTTCATGCCGCTGACCAACATGTGAGGGAAGACGAGTGTTGCCTAATTGACGAAATGGATGATCTTGTAGAGGAAGCCCTTCCCTATATCTTAGCAGATGACCCCTTAGAGGCATGTCTGGCCCATTTTGACATTGACAACTTTGATATAGACAAGGCCATAGAAGAAGTTAACATCTTACTTGACAATCAATCTCCTGTGAGTTCCCTTCCTTGGAAGAGCCGACCTGAACCTCTTCCTCCATTGCTAGCACGCCACTTTGTCCTTCCATTGATTCACCACCTAAACTTGAGTTAAAGCCACTTCCAACAAATCTTAAGTATGCCTTTCTAGGACCAGAAGATAGCCTCCCTGTAATTATCGCAGCCAACTTATCTACTGAACAGGAGGGTAAACTTTTGAGGGTGCTAGAAGAGAATAAACATGCCATAGGATGGTCTGTAGCCGATTTGAAAGGGGTTGACCCCTCTGTTTGCATGCATCGAATTCATCTCGAAGATGATGCAAAGCCTACCCGAGAAATGCAAAGAAGACTCAATCCTAACATGAAGGAGGTAGTCAAGAAAGAAGTGGTGAAGTTATTAGATGCCGGAATCATTTATCCAATTTCTGATAGTAAGTGGGTGAGTCCGACACAAGTGGTACCCAAGAAATCAGGTATCACTGTGATTGAGAATACGGAAGGAGAATTAATACAAACACGCACAACCACGGGTTGGCGCGTGTGTATTGACTACAGAAAACTTAATTCGATGACTAGGAAAGACCATTTCCCTCTACCTTTCATAGATCAAATTTTGGAACGGTTGGCTGGTCAAGGTTTCTACTGCTTCTTAGATGGTTATTCTGGATATAATCAAGTACCTGTTTACCCGGACGATCAAGAGAAAACCACTTTACTTGCCCATTTGGGACATTTGCATATAGGAGGATGCCTTTTGGACTATGTAATGCACCCGCAACTTTTCAACGATGCATGATGGCCATTTTTCAGATATGGTGGAAAACTTTCTAGAAGTGTTCATTGATGATTTCTCAGTTTTTGGCCTATCTTTTGATGATTGTCTGAACAATTTGACCTTAGTTTTGAAAAGATGTAAGGAGACCAACCTAGTATTAAGTTGGGAAAAGAGCCATTTCATGGTTCAAGAAGGCATAGTTTTAGGACACGTCGTGTCCAAGAGGGGCATTGAAGTAGATAAAGCCAAAGTCGATCTTATTTCCAATCTCCCCCACCCAAAACTGTGAAACAAATCCGATCATTCCTTGGCCATGCTGGTTTCTACCGTCGCTTCATTCAGGATTTCAGTAAGATTTCCAAACCCTTGTGCAATCTTCTGCCAAGGACACTCCCTTTGTCTTTGATAAAGCATGCGAGGAGGCATTTGAAAATCTTCGCTCGAAATTGACCACTGCACCTATCATACGGCCCCCTAATTGGACCCTTCCATTTGAATTAATGTGTGACGCATCCGACTATGCATTGGGGCAGTTTAGGGCAACGGCTAGATAAAGTACCTCATGTCATTTACTATGCTAGTAAAGCACTCTCAGATGCACAATTAAACTACACCACCACTGAGAAAGAATTGCTAGCGGTAGTATTCGCACTAGACAAGTTTCGATCTTACTTATTAGGATCCAAGGTTACCGTATTCACTGATCATGCTGCCCTTCGACACCTTCTTGCAAAGAAGGATACCAAACCCCGTCTGATTCGATGGATTCTTTTACTACAAGAATTTGACCTAGAAATTCGTGACAAGAAAGGAACTGCAAATGTCGTAGCGGACCACTTATCTAGGATTCTTCTTGAGCCCTCTTGTAAAAATACCTCACCCTTACACGATTCTTTTCCAGATGAACAATTATTTGAGGTACAAAGAATAAAAACGCCATGGTTTGCAAACATAGTGAATTACCTTGCCATAGGACGAATTCCTGATGATTGGTCAACTCAAGATAAGAACCGATTCTTTTCACAAGTAAAGTTCTATTATTGGGATGATCCTGATTTATTCAAGTATTGTCCCGATCAAGTCATCCGTCGATGTGTCCCTGAATGAATTTCAAAGTATTCTTTCATTCTGCCATTCACAAGCTTGTGGGGGACATTTTGGGGGTAGAAAAACTGCAGCAAAAGTTTTACAAAGTGGATTTTATTGGCCCACACTTTTCAAAGATGCCCATAACTTTTGCCAAACTTGTGAACGGTGCCAACGGATGGGTACCATCTCTCGTAGAGATATGATGCCTCTCAATCCTATTTTAATTGTAGAAATCTTTGATGTCTGGGGTATTGACTTCATGGGCCCTTTCCCACCATCCTTTGGTTTCGAATATATTCTGGTAGGGGTTGATTATGTTTCAAAATGGGTAGAAGCTGTCGCCACTAAAACTAATGACCACAAGGTTGTGATTAAATTTTTACATGAAAACATCTTTTGTCGTTTTGGTACACCCCGAGCCATTATCAGTGATGGGGGATCTCATTTTTGCAACCGATCTTTCGAGGCTTTGGTTCGCAAATATAACATCACCCACAAAGTTGCTACCCCATACCATCCCCAAACGAGTGGACAAGTCGAGGTGTCCAATAGAGAGTTAAAACACATCTTAGAGAAAACGGTACGTCCCGATAGGAAAGATTGGTCTCAAAGGATAAATGATGCACTCTGGGCTTACCGTACTGCCTACAAAACTCCTATTGGCATGTCCCTACCGATTAGTTTTTGGTAAAGCTTGTCACTTACCGGTAGAACTTGAACATAGAGCTTTCTGGGCTATAAAAAAATTTAACTTAGACATGGCAGTAGCTGGTCCTCACCGAAAACTCCAACTAAGTGAACTTGAAGAATTGCGCAATGAGGCTTATGAAAATGCTAAAATTTATAAAGCAAGGACTAAGGCTTTTCATGATAAAAATATTAACCGTAAGTCCTTCGAACCTGGTCAAAAGGTTTGGCTGTTCAATTCCAAGTTGCGACTCTTCCCGGGTAAACTTCGCTCTAGGTGGGATGGACCATTCGTAGTGAAAAAGGTTTTCCTTATGGTGCAGTAGAGATCCAACACCTCAATGGTGGACATATTTTAAAAGTCAATGGTCAAAGGTTAAAACCTTATGTAGACTGTGTTGCCGACGGGCAATTGATCGAATCCCTTAATTTAACGAACCCTGTTTATCAAAATAATTAAGGACCCACTGTGTCTGGCTGAAGACAATAAACTTAGCGCTTGTTGGGAGGCAACCCAATTCTCTTAGTTTTCTTAACATTGAGGACAATGTTAGGTTTAGGTTTGGGGGTATTCATCTTGATTTTCATCAAAAAAAAAAAGATTTAAAAAAAATATAATAAAAAATCATCTTTAAAAAAAAAAAAATTAAAAATATTTTTAAAAAAAATGTGTTTATTTTCATAAAATAAAAAAAATTATTAAAAAAAAAATTTTGTTAAAAAAAAAAACCTAATTTATATACATTTATGCGAGAATGATAAACACACAAGGTATATAAAATCTAAAAGCCCAATGACTAGTGGGAAGTAATACAAATTTAAGTTCTTTTTATTAAGTCTCTCTTAGGGAGTTGTAAGCTAATTAATACTTTGGAATTTCACTACACACTGGCCGACCCTTCTAAGGTCTAGGCTCGACATTATGTTGATAGTATAGTAGCAACCTTGGACCCTGATGAATCATACTTATCTAATCCAATAAAAAAAAAAAAAAAAAATCAATAAAAATGGATTTAGTCAGGAACATCGAAAAGGGCTACCTATTGTCAAAGGTCAAGTGGGCTTGTGATGAGGACTCCGAGCATAAGTCCGTAGGGGAGTCTTGATGCCCGACACCTTATGCCAACTGGTGTGAGAGTTGTCGACTGATTGCTCGTTACACGGAGAAATCACCACAAGAGTAAAAGTGCACAATTTATATATCTTTCTTTAAAAAAAAAAAAAAAAAAAAAAAAAATGCTGTATTGACCGAAAAGACAATAGTGTGAAAGCCGTCGTTGTAAAAATTCGAGTAAACTGGAATATTACAGATAAAGCCCGTGAGGTACTAAAGTAAACATCCACAACTCTCGAAATCCTGCAGATAAGATGATTTTGAATCAGTGAGTAGGTTCCTTCGACCAATCCTTGGAAACTACTGGTATTAGCAATATTTTGGAGATCCGAACTCTTAGCTTGGGTACGGTCCAGATTTCACCGAGCACTCCAGTATAAATAAGTCTTACAACTCCCTAACGGAAACTTAATGACTTCAACTTGAATTGCATGACCTAGAATTTGGGCTGACTTAGTAAATAAAACCGTGTGTGCTTTGAAATTCTTATCATTTATGTATCTTAGATAATAATAAAAAAAGAGAGTTTTTGAAATTCTTACTAGTATGCATTTGGAATTCGATTTTCACTTCATAGATCAATCGATCTAAAAAAAAAAAAAAAAAAAATAATAAATAATAATAAATAAATAATAAATGATTTATTGAAGTTTGTGGGTATCTTCACTGAAAACCCTCACGAGACTATAACTCGTCCACTAGGGTAACCTAGGGGTTTAAAGCCTTGTTGCATATGGTAAATGCAATCGCGATGCCTGCGAAAGTGAGTTAAATTCTTCTTTTCTAGTTTTATTTTGCTCGAGGACTAGCAAAACATAGGTTTGGGGGTGTGATAAGTGCTGAATAATTTATAATTTAGTTATTTTTCATAGCACTTATCAATGTTCTTAAACTAATAAATACATATTTTACCATAAAATTGAATAAACATTGAAATAAATTTAAAATATGGTAAGAGGTAAATAATTCTTCTCTCAAAACAGACTTTGAACTTGTCTCTCTCCTGGTTGTAATCTTTCATATAAGGAGGAGATTGTGTTGACCCGGTTTAGTAACCTGATGGGTTGTAATCAAGCTAAGGCTATGATTAAATAGGTTTTGGTCCTGATTCGATCGTTATAATTAATTATGTATGGGGCAAAGTTTGATTAACCTTTTTATTAGGTCACGGTCCGGTTTTTAGTCTTGTCTGGTCGAGTTCGATCTGAAGCAGCTCAGCAAGAATTAAATTTAATAAATTGGGTTCAAGAACAATTTCAAGCAAATCAACGATCATGACCCACCTCAAACCCAAAGTCAATTCCCAACCAATGCCTTGCGTGCCTTCATATAAAATTTATAATTTTTTAAAAAAATATATAATAATAAATAATAATAAATAATAAAATAAATAAAATAAGTTCGGGAAGAATTACTGGATTCACTTTCATATGAACAGTATCCCGTGAAAACACTGTTCATATGACAGTGTTTTACAAATATATATATTTATGTGTATATATATATCAATAAATAAATAAATTAATAAATAATATATATATAATTCACTGTTATCTTCTTCTCTTCCACTGTTATCTTCTTCCCCCCCTCCCTCGCAGTGCATCCAAACATTCCGCATTAGCTTCCCGTCGATCCCGCGGCCGTCCACCTTCCCCGACGTCCTCCCGTCGATCCCGCGGCCAGCCGTCCGTGATCAGCCATCCACAGAGCATCCGAAGCCACCGACAAGCCGTGAAGCCCTCAGCCATTCCGTGCATTCATTCTTCCCCCTTCCGGATCTGCAGCTCCTCCGCCCTCCACGCGCGCCTCCTTCCTTCCACGATCGATCCCGTTACTGCAGCCTCCGCGTCCGACAGCCCGCGACCCCACGTTCCGCCTCCAAGCCGGCACCGCATCCGTGAATGGCGTCTCCCGTGATCGGCTCCTCCCAGCGCCCGGATCCACGTCTCCCTCCTCTTCCAAAGCTTCCGGATTAGCACTCATCCTAGCTGCTCGTGAAGCGCCTCCTTCCTTCCGCAAGCGATCCATCCCACCATCCGTGCATTCCTCCCAACGATCAAGCCATGATCCGTTTTCCGAGAAGAAGAAATCAAGCGCCCATTGATCCCGCGACCGTTTGATCCTTCGCCGGCTTCAGGCTTTGGCAAGCTATATAAATGGGAGGACGGCAGAGGAGAAGAGGGGCTCGGTTGGAAGAAAGAAAACAGGGGAGAACCCCTGTTTCGGTGAAGAAGAAGAAGCCACCAGCCGAGAGAAAGAAATAAAAAAAAAAAAAAAAAGAAGAGAGAGAGGAGGAAAGAGAAGAGTTTGTGTATTCTGGGAAGAATGAGAGGTGAAGGCTTTCATTGAAGATGGAAGGACATCCGGCCACCATGCGCGGCTGAACACCTAGTCTAGGGCTGGATGAAGCCCTAGCAATGTAACAGGGCATTGTAGTTCTTACTCTTTTAATCTTTTTGGAGTTTGTTTAAATTCTCATTCTCAATGAAAAATTATTTATGATGTTTAAACCTTGAGCATGCCATTTACTATTCATGTTGCTAAAGTAGTCTAAGATGATCCATGCCTAGGAAGATGAGATGTGCTACACCCTAGATTAGCATACTTAGGTAGACACTTCATGCTATACCGAAGATGGATCTTTCTAAAACTCTTTATGCTTTTATTTTATAAGGCTTGTAGCCAAAATTGCATGCCTCTCCAAAAGATAAGATTAAGAACACAATCTTGATGCAATGCTATGTGGTGGATTCCAAATCCTAGATCTATTTACTTTGATAAATTTCAATCCGTACTCATAGTTTGATTAGTTAAATCAAGTTAGCAAATCCTTCTTGTTGATTTATTTTTAAAAGAAAAATAACTTATTCTTCAATCCCTGTGGACCGACACCCGTAATCACTATCCTACAGTGATAACGTGCTATTTGCGGTGGTTTATTTTTGAAATTGAAATAAACCGATCAGTACTGTAGATAGAATCCGGGCCACCAGACTTAAATTCTGTTCACAATAATAAATTGTAGCCAGTAATTTTAGTCAAATAGCTGATGTTATTTAGGTTCTCATTCTCAACATATACATTGAATTGAAAGCCTTCTAGTAATATTATTAGGATCGACCGTTATAATTTCATGGGATTATTATATTAAAAGTAATATATTTTGGACTTTGATAAACTGCCACTAGTAATACCAACATCACTAATACTAATCTCAATGCGACGTATGAGGTTACACTTTCCTTTTTCTTCTTTTTTAACAATTTTTGAAATGTAATGAATACAATAAATTACAATAAATAGAAGACTTTAATATCCCAAATTTTTGTTAAACATAAAGTATATATTTTTATAATGGCTAAGCACATCGATATCGACATCATTAATATAGCATCTGTGATGCCCAAATCCTATCTGATCATGTCTCTGAATTTTAGAGGCATGAAAGGTGCATAACAACCCACTCGGTCTACTGCGTAGTGTGAAAACGGAATGCCAACTGTCGTGGAGAGTCGTGGATCTGTACATAAAGAGAAGAGACTCGCATCCTGATTTCTAAGAAAGCGCCAATGGAGAGGACTCGCAATCCTATATGCATGGTGCTTGGATCTTGGCTGGCACGAAAGGCCGGCCTTTAGGGATGCAAATCTCGGTCTCCAAAGACTCACATCTCGTCTGGAGAGGATATAGCATGCATGGATGGTTGTGGAAGAGGAGTTGGGTATAGAGGTAACTAAAAGAGATTCTTGCCATAAAAGCTTGTTTGTTATGAGAGCTTGAGAGTTAGGAGCCTATGGTTGCTCATTCCCTTCCTTTGGGAATTCCTTAGCTTTTGTCTATATAGAGGACGTTAGAATGGATCCGTTGATGATTTTTGGAGGCAAATCAAGAGATTGTCATAACTTCCTTCTTTAGTTGTATTTTTTGTAATCTCCTTCATTGGACCCCGCCAAGAATTTAGATTTTTTGAATTCAA
The DNA here is from genome assembly GCF_009389715.1 of Phoenix dactylifera. NCBI lineage: Eukaryota > Viridiplantae > Streptophyta > Magnoliopsida > Arecales > Arecaceae > Phoenix > Phoenix dactylifera. The sequence continues at coordinate 363,043 of NW_024067902.1, read as the reverse complement.
ATCTTTTCAAATAGTCCTCACATATCGACCCATGATGGACAGATTAAATTTAGGACACATCACCATCGATATGGTAAATAGAGAATTGATATGAGTTGAGCCTCTATTTAGATATATAATATGTGATAATAGGTATGATATAACATATTAGATTAGCAGATATTTAGAGATTTTACAAATAAGTGGCACTTGCGCGCATGCATGAGAGTGTGTGTGCGCGCCGCGCGCGCGTGTTGGGCCTTGGGACTGTAAGGAATGACTAACCCATCAGGTTGGCTGCCAACCTTAGTCAAGTATGAAAACATGGATTTGATCTCTATAGCTGCTGGGACTTGAGTGGAGGTTCAGGGTTGATCATATGGTTTTTAAGATATCTGAAAAGAAATAGAATTTGTTCCAAACCTTAATAATGCGGAGTTTGGAGATGTCTTAGGCTACTCCAAATGTCAATTGAGAAGGTTAGTACATTCTATGCTTGCAAGTGGACCACGCATTTGATTCAGGTCAGAGTTCAAGCAGGTTTCAGCTACATGTTCCTGTAAACGTGGTCCTAGCCTTTTAAAGTCAACCTAACGAAGCTAAAACCATGGTGACTCCTACAAGATTTGATAATAGTAGCTATCATGGCTCCTTATAGTACCTGGCAGACCAACTCTAAGGCTCCGTGGCCCAACCATGACAATCTTGAAACCCCAACCTAATAAAATCTCAAATTCATGCACGTAACGATCAAATCAAAGTTTGCCCTAAAGTAAACCTAGTTTATGAGCAAGTGAAGGTATCTCGAAATAACTTTACTTTCGGCTGTCATTCATTGAAAAAAAAAAAAAGGAAACCTATCAAATGCTCCATAAAAATTTCTTGTAAGTGTGGTTGCAAATCTGCCAGCAAAGTTATATGATGAAATTTTCAAATTATTTAAGTCCATTTTTCTTACAGCCTAGTCCACTATAATTATCGATATTATTTTACCTATAAATTCATGCCAACAAAAATACATATGTTGCATGACATGCGCAATATGAAAGGTGCTTGGCTACGATTTCAGTTGTTGATTATGATGTGCTGTGCGAGCAGTTGGAAGAATTCTTCAAAGATTCCTTAACAACTTGGAGTTAGGGCCCTTATGCCGGAAATTTGGAAAGCCTTCCTGCCGGCCGTTTGATGTCAACTGATTGTCCTCCCTATAACGCTTGATACCTTCAGCCGACAGACAGGCCGTACCAATGCCTTTTTGTTTTTCTTTTTAAATTGTTATTTTTGCCCCACACGGAAGGGAAGCAATTGAGTGGTCTTGGTGTCTTTTGGGTTTCGTGCACCCCTTGGAGCTTGACATTAGCAGTATATATGAATGAGTGGTCCTGCTCATCAGAGTCAAACTATAATCTATTTGTATAGCTTGAGAGTTGAGGTGACATGCTGAGGCTGGAAGGAAAAATGAAACTGTGATTGATTTGGACATGCGGAGACTTGAAGGGCAAATGAAATGGTGATTGATATGGACATGGTGAGACTGAAGAACAAAAAAAAAAAAAAAAATTGATGAACCATGCACTCAAGAGGAACAGTAAAAAAAAAAAAAGTGCTTGTCACAAGGGCTTCTTCCAAGTGCCCTCCCTCTCTCATTACAAAATGTTTGATTGATCTAAGGGAAGAATTTTAGATGAATGTCCGTTCCTCAATCGACGAGATATATTAATGTAATCCTCTCTTTGTCCTGATTTTTTTCTATTTAGTTGCATTGTTAAATGGACTACTTTTAGTTTGTGCAGTTTTTGTTGTCATTAGGAGGGAGACATTTCTGATGCATAATATTTATGTGAGAATAAAATACGCAATCCTCTTTATTTTCTTAGTTGGATGCATGGGATAGCCGTTGGGTAACAGTTACCAGCGAGGGAGATGCACAAAGAGAGAGATATGTTCAGTAAAGATTAGAACTTGAATTTTGTTGGTGCAAAAGCATCCATAAGTAATTTAACTAAAATTTTTAATGGTTGGATACAATGTTTCGATACAATTAGTAGGTTAGAAACTAAATTTTAATTGCTTCATGTTTTTTTTTGTGCGTGTATATCATAATCAGCTATATGAATCTGCATTTTACTTTTGATATGGTATAAGAGTATTACTGGTGTAGTTTATTTATTTTTCAACTTGATGTAAGAACAAAAAAATCCCAAAGGCCTATTTTTAGATATTTTACAATTTGTAGGTCATGATCAAGCTAGCAGATCAAATTATAACTTATGTTAAAATATAGCATCTGCCATCGAACTCAATAATCCATGGCCTTCTATATCCTAAAATACATGGAGACCAACCATCCTCTTGTGATGCATCATTATGTTGGCCATTATTAGACACAGTATTAATACTTTCTTTTTCCATGAAGGCTTGGCTTGTATAATATTTTTCATTCATTAGACATATGTTGGTATTAATGATAGAAATTTCTGCTCAATTATTGTTTGCATTTATTGTTTAATATATAACAATAATTTGACTATTAGAATATTTTATTTACTATAATTTTTTATATTTTTATATTATATTTCAAGAAGAAAAAGATAATGTACCTCAAGGATTGTAAAATTATATGCTAGTATTTTTTTCTATTTTGCAAATATAATCTTGTCACAATCATTGCTAAGTATGTTTGCAATTAAGAGAACTATTTAGTACAAACCAGCTAATTATAGTTGCCAAACACCCACAGGCTCCAATCAACCCCCAAGTGTGCCCAACAATCATATATTCTATCTAATTTCTCAGCATCTTCAACTAGCTTGCCAAGAACCATATTTTGCTTGCAACATAAAAATTTGAACCTTGACAAGATTTTGATTTTATATTTTAGTCTTATTCTCAACAAAAAATAGATTTTAGTCTTATATAAATCAGGCTAGAAAGCAACCCAAACCTTCAAAGCATATTCAAAAGGAGTTATAAACTGCTGTTTCAAATGGAAGTCAAAGATGATGGTTTACCCCAAAGAGAAATGATGCATCTTTTTTTTATTTAAGGACAAACTGCTATCAAAGAAGCCACGCGTCTTTTGGTACCAAAGTAGCTTTTGGTAATTTTGTGTACATCTAGTATCTCATATTTAGTTATAAATTTTGTGGTTAACAACTTGGACAAGCCGCATTATGCTTTCAGCAAGGCCTCTTCTTGGCTTTTTTTTTATTTTTTTAATCAAAACTAGACCCTCCTTATTGCTTGTAAATAGAGGAGCTCAATAGTGAGAATGTCATGTAAGGATGCTGATAGGTTGGATTTCGATGAAGCACAAAAGACTTACCAGGATGTTGATAGTGAGAATGTCATGTAAGATGCGAGCCAACCATCTCACCAGTATATTTGTAAATTCTCCAAGGGGGGAAATAATGATGGTAAACATTTCTTTTCGAGAAAAGAATATACCAAATAAATGAGATGATAGAAATGACTAGCAATGAATGACAAGTTTATTAGTTTTAAGAGAAATGGTTCACCATGTTTAATGGATTGGTCTCTTAAAATAGAGACCACCTCCAGAAAAATTACTCAAAACAACGGCATCGCATTGGCTCATTTGAATAGTTGGATTTAGTTTGGTTCATGGGACTACTTAATTATATTAATGTTTAAAGTTTTCAATTCTTCTCATTTTAAGATGAAATTTAAAAGAAATCTGCCATGTCACAAGTGTCAAATCACGAACAACTAGCATCACCATATATAAAAGAATTATTTGAGCCTATGACTAATAAAGCTGCGGACTGTGTTGCATCTTTTGTTGCCGATTACTCTGGAGAAATATTGTGGATGAGGGGTATAGCCTTGCCATCCCTTTCCAGAATATTTTATTTTCTGACTCCTGTAGATGTATTTATACTAGATTTGTGTGATTTATCCAACTTATTTTTAAAAAAAGAATTATTTGAGATTGTTTTCAGCTAAGCCTAATCTAGCATAACACCGCCTTGGATAAGCTAAGTTTCAACATTGAAGGCTCTTTAAACTATTTAAACTTATAAATTGATATTTTGAAATTAGAAGACTATATTGATCACATACATACATTGGTTGGTATATACATCTACTTAGACATTTTTTGGAAGGGAACTCAGAATGACAAAGTTAGACCATCTATTTAAACCACTAAAAAGTCATTCAAAAAGAGGATGCACAAGAGGTTTTTAAGATTCCATCCGTGTCTATAACAATTAGGAGAGGAGAAAGGAATAATCGTAGTTTCCATACTCACATGTTATAGCCATATAACAAACTATATCTTTAGAATTGTTGACCAGTCTAATTTTGTTGAATTAGACCAAATTGGGCATACTAAATTAGAAAAATTATTTTAAGATTTATATGATCAACGTACTAAAATATCCAACAGTAATTTGTTTATGTGTTTAGAGAGAGAGAGAGTGAGTGAGAGTAGAACTTGAATGCTTTTGAGAATTCAAACTATTGGGATTATGCGCTTTCTATTTTAGTAGAACTCTTAAAATCTACATAGTTCATCATGATTTGTAATATAAAAATGACCTAGGATCTAGATATTATGTTTTCTAAAGTCTTTTACCTATGCATCAAGTGAATGTATAAAGACTATGCAAATTTAACAAGTGGATTTCATGTTTTGGATGTGTCAATGTGTGCATGTGCACATAGATCACATAGAAAAAACTGCCACCTTTCTCTCTATTGTTTGTACTTATTTCATTTTTTGAGAAAAATATATTGATTTCACTATCTTATGAAAAATATATTGATAATCAAATTATTAATATTCAAACTTTTATTAAAATAACTAAATCAAAATTTAATATCTCACCAAACAAATAATATTCTAAATTGTTGCATCAACTTAAATAAAAATCTAATCTAAATAAACATGTCAAAATTCTATCTCTAGTTGCTCTCCCATAACGAATCTCCAGGTCAAGCTAGTTTGCCGAATATATAAAAACAATGGAATAATGAGCTAGACAACCCAGTAAGCAATGAATATTTTAGCTAGATAAATCAAGCAATAAAATAATTAATAATATGATGAAAATAAGTATATAAAATACATCAATTCAAAACCAAATCTAAACACTATCTAAAGAGGAAGAGAGAGAGAGAGGGTGGCTGTGGGTGGTGCCTTGGGGTCAGGGGACCCGCGGTTGGCCCATAACGACCGATGACCTTAAAACTGATCAAAAACAAAAATTTCAACATCTTAAATCATGAAATTTATGGCATCCTAGTAGTCTAAGCTTCGGCTATGGCTATGGTAGTCGGAGCTTCGGCTATGGCATTTTGGTGGCGTTTGGCCACGACGATAGCGCAAATGGCAATCGATGCTCAAAGAGGAATTCGAAGAAATGCTCCAGCAGTGAGCTCTAATCGAGGCTGAATCTTTGGTGGGACAAACGAGGAATCAGGGGAGCTCTAAATAGAGCTCGGTCGCAAACATGGTAGGAAGAGGACTCTCATCGCATGTGTCATGCACATGCGGCCATTTTTTGTTTGTTTTGGGCTGAAATTCTTTTCAACTAAGCTAGTCAAGTGGACCAAGCCCAACTCTCTAATTGGGTCGGGCATCATAATAATTTTAAAGATCAACACAAAGTATTATGCCAAAGGCAGAGCCATACAAAGAGCACGCTCACTGAAGAGAGCATAGAGCGCACGCCTAGTGAGCCAACACCATAAGCAAAATTCGCTCTATTTGATATAAGTTACTTATCAATGATTATCGTATAAAATAAGAATAAATAATATAACTTAGAAAATAGTAAAAGATCAAGTAGCATGTGTGTTAATAGTATATGAATAGTTACTTACAAGATTTACTATATATTTTATATGCTAGCACATAAGGATTATGGAATGCAACGGAATAATGTACATACAAGTATCAATTATTAAATAGTATTAGATAGAAAATTTTAGAATGTTAGATAAAAACTAAAAATTAATTAAAATTACTAACTAAAGTAAAAAATAAAAATAAACTATATCTAGGCATTATTAAAATGTGAATAAAATCATAACAAAAGTAGAAATAAATAAGACCAAAATTTTAAAGACTAAAATATTAAATTTAAACTATAAAATTTGAATAAATAAAAATAAAATAAAATAAAATCTTCTAGTAGAAAATATAAAAATAGAAATAGGAAACATTATATATTATGTCGTAGTGCTAAGGAAAATTCAAAAAGTTTTAGAGTGCCCAACAAAAGAATTACTGATCATTATTATAAAATTAGTTAATTTCTTAGTTAATATAAGACGTATGTTAAATTGAAATTAAATCTATTTCTTTTCTATGCATTCCTCCATTTCACGTTCAAACAATGGAATAGGAATCACGATTCAAATTTCTTGCCTTCTAATTCTATTTTATTATGATTCTTTCTATTTTTTGGAAGCCAAATGTGGCGTCAGTATTCCTGCAATGGATCATACCTGAGAACACAACAAGAAAATCAAAATTGGCCAGATTGAGATGTCGATAAATTTGATTTGGTACATTCTATTTCAAATCATATCAAGTTAGCTGTCCTAGGTTTGGATAACATAAGGAAGCTTTAGGTTTTAGGTTCAGCTTGATGCAGAGTGTGGATGCTTGTATTAGTATACCCAACTTTTTCTTATTCAAGTCTGTTATCGATTCTAATATTGGAAATTAGACCTATTCATATGTTTGGCTCGGGCCGGGTTTGCCTAAAGATTAACATTATGTACTTAGACTGGGTCCGAATCATCTCGGCTTCCAAGCCTATGATCCAAGCCCAAGCCTAGCACTTAATCGAGCTTTGAACTTCAGGCCTGGCCTTGAACTTTCTCACCATCTTTTTAATTTTTTCTTGAAATACATAAAAATACTTTAAAAAATGCTAAATATAAATAAAATATTATCAATAATCTACAGCATGTCGAGCCTCCCCCTCTCCTCTTCCCAAATGCTTCGAATTTGAGGTTGAGCTGGCTGAGCGGGCCACCCAACTTGTGAATAGGTCTACTAGAGAAGCAAATGAGCTAGCCTATCTGCCAATATTATATTTGCCCAGTTTGCAACTTTAGTCTGACCGTACATTTTGGTATATGGGGCATAGGACCAGCCCATTGCAGCCCCCCTTAAGTGATTATCATTTACATGCTATATGTCTACATGTATATGGGCATACATCTTTCTGTATCGAACACTCTTTTGTGGCTCTTTACTAGCTACACACACACTATATATAGACATATACAGAGAGAGCTAGACTGTGCTCCACTCAAGTAGATCTCTACTTAGATTTGGTTAAGTCTATGCTGGACAGTAGAGGTCTCACGTTGATGATCCGAACCATTGGATGTAATCTACTAACTTTAAGACTACTTATATATTAAAAATTATATAGTTTGAAAATTTCCTAATCTATTCATCAAGTGATTAATATATATATATATATATATATATATATATATATAATTTCGTGTAATTTAGATTGTCCATGTGTGTGTGTGTGTCTATATATATATATATATATATATATATATATATATATATATATATATAACATTGCACTGATGTTATTGATGAGAAACCTATTTCGGCAAAGAATTTTTTTGTAATCGTGCTTATCCGTAGTCACATTAACCATCAAATATGGTGTTACTACATTGGTCAAGGCTTGACAATATGTTATCTTGTCATGCTTGGACCTTGCTAGGTATATGCGGATGAGATAACACCGCAACCTTACTTAGAATTTATTTTTCATTACTTTTGACTTTAAACGCAAATCATACTTGTAAGAAACTCAATAATTTTTCGAATTCGATTCCTCCATTTCAAATTTCATGTCACAGTCGACCAAATTATCAACTAACCCAAATATGACTTTAAAATTTGGATGTCAGATCATAAACTAACATCAATTGATTTGCAGCTTGACATGGGCACCAAAGTAGAGCATAAGATACACGTGGGTCAGCATGTTCCACAAGCCGGGTGGCCCACAAGATCTCCTTCCATCATCCAATCCCAAGTTCTGCGCTTCTTTTTTTTTTTTGTTAGGAAAATGGGAAGCCGGGGATGAGGAGAACCTCACCCGCGTAGCAATCCCCACAGAGCCCCCTCTCCACTGGAGAATCTTCAATGCAGGTAGAACCCTTTTTACTCATATCCTCCCCACCTGAGGCAGAGCCCCACCAGCATGGCAGCCCTATCCCTGTGTGAGTACGTCACACCAGCACCACCTAAGCAAACGGCAGACCAGATAGCGACTTCATCGGGCAAACCAGACGGAAGGCATCCGGTCTCTATATTTAATCGACGTCCGCGCATTTCAAACCTAGGCCACTCCGGTGGAATTAAAGCCTCGGTCCCACCATGCCACCACTTCGGTGGTAGTTCTGTGCTTCTTTAACCAATTGTGAACCACGTCTAGCTATAAAATTCAGCTTCCATCCCTATAATGTCAAACTGAAGTGGCACATCTCCAACTTGATTGATAGCTTGATGATGGTCGGCCCCAAAAGTCTAGTCCCATGACCTCCCTTCAGACCCAAATATCTTTGAAAGGCAACAAACATCCATTCTCGATGGGCCCCATGGCTAATGATTTTTGACATTATTCTCATAATCAAGTGCATTATTTTTTGACTAATCTTCTTGATTTTTTGGGCTTTTGTTCCTTTTTTTTTAAAAAAATTCTGATATGGTGTCCAAATCTATATGAACCATGCAAGGTTGACATAGGCGCATTATATTCAAAATTAGTTGTTGTTTTGAATTTGAACTCCTAAATGGAGATATTTGGAAATGAAATAACACTTATTATTGTGATAATAGAAAACTAATAGTCAATAACGAAAGAAATACCATTCTTTGTTTTAATCATCATTCATTAAATAACAAATTAGATGTTTGATCTAGTTGGCATAGATATTTTAGTTTAAAAATAAAAGGATTTTATTTTGATGAAAATGATAACATCAAATGATCCAAAAAGTTTATAAAAGAAATGCCTTAGTTCCGGTTCAAGCTAAACAATCCTCTGCCACAAGTGCAATGTAGATAGAATCCGGGCCACCGGACTTAAATTCTGTTCACAATAATAAATTATATCCAGTAATTTTAGTCAAATAGTTGATGTTATTTAGGTTCTCATTCTCAACATATACATTGAATTAGAAGCCTCTAGTAATAGTATTAGGATCACCGTTATAATTTCATGGGATTATTATATTAAAAGTAATATATTTTGGACTTTGATAAACTGCCACTATTAATACCAACGTCATTAATACTAATCTCATGCGATGGATGAGGTACACTTTCTTTTTCTTCTTTTTTAACAATTTTTGAAATGTAATAATACAACAAATTACAATAAATAGAAGACTTTAATATCCAAATTTTTGTTACACATAAAGTAATATATTTTTATAATGGCTAAAAACATCAAATATCGATGTCATTAATATAGCATCTGTTGATGCCCAAATTCTACCCGATCATATTCTGATGATCTAGAGGCATGGAGGGTGCATAACAATCTGCTCGATCTATGGTGGTGAAAAATGGAATGCCAACTGCTGTGGAGAGCCGTGGATCTGTACATAAGAAAAATGTGATCCTACAACTGCTGGGACTTGAGAGGAGGTTCAGGGTTGATCATATGTGTTTTAAGATATATGAAAAGAAACAGAATTTGTTCCAAACCTTAATAATGTGGAGTTTGGAGATCTAAAGATTTCTTAGTTACTCTAAACATCAAATGAGAAGGTTGGTACTTTCTACGTATGAACTTACGCACAGGAAGGTTGGTGATACATTCTCTGCTTTGAAAGTGGACCATACATTTGATTCAAGTCAGAGTTCAAGCAAGTTTCAGCTACATGTTCCTGTAAACATTGTCCTAACCTTTTAAAGTCAACCTAACGAAGCTAAAACCATGGTGACTCCTACAAGATTTGATAATAGTAGCTATCATGGCTCCTTGTAGTATCTAGCAGACAACCCCAAGGCTCCATGGCCCAACCATGACAATCTTGGAACCCAGCCCAATGAAAACTCAAATTCATGCACGTAACAATCAAATCAAAGTTTGCCCTAAAACAGACCTAGTTTATGAGCAGGTCAAGATATCTCGAAATAACTTTAAGTTTAAATTCATGTCGAACACGTATACAGGCGACTTGAATCAATGTAATAGCCACATTTTAATCGACGCCGCAGCGACTCGAACTTGGAACCATGAGGATAGAAAATACACCCAATACCACTAGGCTACCACCTTGGTGGCAATATGAGTTTTACTTTTGACCGTCATTCATTGGAAAAAAAAGGGAAAAAAAGGGATAGTCAGAAGTCCGACCAAAATGAGCAAGTGAGTGCACAACTCAAACTTTGCCATCGACGATGAATCTTGAGTAACTTCGCCAATCGAAGCGATTGGCACTCAGACCATCCAAACGAATATTAGATATATGGTGTAATAAGAGAAAATAGATGATACAACTCTATAAGAAATATGGAAACCTATCAAATGCTTCCGTGTGCTCCATAAAAATTTCTTGTTAGTGTGGTGGTTGCAGAAGATCTGCCAACAAATTTATGTGGTGGAGTTTTTATTTGATGAAATTTTCAAATTATTCAAGTCCATTTTTCTTATAGCCCAGTCACTATAATTATCGATATTATTTCATTCATAAATTCATGCCGACAAAAATACCACGCATTGTATGACACGTGCAATATGAAAGGTGCTTGGTTACAATTTCAGTTGGTTGATTATGATGTGCTGTACGGGCAGAGTGATTTTTCAGGATCTGCTCTCATCATCCGATCCTTTTTTTTGGAAGATTTTTTCAAAGATTTCTCCAATAGTTTGGAGCTAAAACCCTAATGCCGGAAATTTTGAAAGCCTTCGTGCCAGCTCGTTTGATGTCAACTGATTGTCCTCCCTTATCTACTGAAAAAATTGGTAGTTTGGATTCCTTTTTCACACCTCATTAGGAAACGTGAAAGGCCACATACTTATAACACCTAATTTGATACCTTCTGCCGACAGACAGACCGTACCAATGCCTTTTGTTTTTCTTTTTAAACTGTTATTTTTGTCCCGCACTGAAGGGAGGCAATTGAGTGGTCTTGGTGTCTTTTGGGTTCCGTGCACTCCTTGGAGCTTGACATTAGGCGTATATGTGAATGAGTGGTCCTCCTCATCAGAGTCAAACTATAATCTATTTGTATAGCCTGAGAGTTGAGGTGACATGCTGAGGCTGGAATGGACATGCGGAGACTTGAAGAGCAAATGAAATGGTGATTGATATGGACATGGTGACACCTCAGCATATTGCGTCAGACGGGGTATTGTCGTCCGTTGTTGTGCCTCAGGTCAAAAAAAGAAAAACAAAAAAAAAGTGCTTGTCATGAGGGCTTCATCCTTCCTCTCTCATTACAAAATGATTGGTTGATCTAAGGGAAGAATTTTAGATGAATGTCTGTTCCTTAATCGACGAGATATGTGAACGTAATCCGCTCTTTGTCATGATTTTTTTTAATATTTACTTGATTGATAAATGTGCTCTTACTTTTAGTTTGTGCAGTTTTTGTTGCTATTAAGAGGGAGACATTTTTGAAGTATAATAATTATATGAGAATAAAATGCGCAATCCTTTTTTTTTTTTTAATTAGATGCTTGGGCTAGCCGTTGGATGATAGTTACCAGAGAGAGATACTTTCAGTAGGGATTAGAACTTGAATTCAACTAAAATTTTTAATGGTTGGATACAATGTTTTGATACAATTAGTAGTTTAGAAACTAAATTGCTTCATGCTTTTTTTTGGGTGCATGTAAATTTTAATCAGCTATATGAATCTGAATTTTACTTTGGATATCGCTTAAGAGTATTACTGGTGTAGTTTATTTCTTTAGCAACTTGATGTAAAAACAAAAAAATCCCCAAAGCCTATCTTTAGACATTTTACAATATGTAGATCATAAACAACCTAGCAGATCAAATTATGCCTTATGCTAAAATAGAGCATTTGCCATCGAATTCAATGGTCCATGGCCTTCTATATCCTAAAATACATGCAGACCAACCATCCTCTTGTGATGCACCACTATATTGCCCATTATTAGACACGGTATTAATAAAAAAAATTTCCATGAAGGCTTAGCTCGTACAGTATTTTTCATTCATTATACATATGCTGCTATTAATGATAAAAATTTCTACTTAGCTATTGTTCGCATTTATTGTTTAATATAAAACAAAAATTTGACTATTAGAATATTTTATTTACTATAATTTATTATATTTTATATTATATTTCAAGAAGAAAAAGATAATGTACCTCAAGGATTGTTATATGCTAGTATTTTTTTCTATTTCGGAAATATAATCTTGTCACAATCATCGCTAAGTATGTTTGCAATTAAGAGAATTATTTAGTACAAACCAACTAATTGTAGTTGCCAAACACCCACAGACTCCAATCAACCACTAAGTGTGCCCAACGTTCATAAATTCTATCTAATTTCTTAGCATCTTCCACTAGCTTGCCAAGAACCATATTTTGCTTGCAACATAAAAATTTGAACCTAGACAAGATTTTGATTTTATATTTTATCTTATTCTCAACCAAAAATAGATTTTAGTCTTATACAAATCAGGCTAGAAGGCAACCCAAACCTTCAAAGCATATTTCAAAAGTAGTTATAAAGCATCCTGTTTCGAATGGAAGTCAAAGATGATGGTTTACCCCAAAGAGAAATGATGCATCCTTTTTTTCTTAGAAGCTAACCTACATATTGGTTATAAGCATCTGGCCATTAAGCATAAGATAGGTTTCAGCAAAATGAACTTTTTTCCCTACAAACACGGCCAACTATTCAACAAAAACTCCATGCTAGCCTTCTATTTCTCTCCAGCCATAATGACCAAGTCATAATAACTACGAGAACAATCTATCCTTTGTGAAGTTGCTCTTCATTGAATTGCTCCTCCAAATAGCTGGTAAATTCACAAGGTCCTCGGGTACAAGAGGCAATCCAACAAACTAAGTGATGAAATTCCAAATCTATTTGGAAAATGCACAACCCAATAATAAATTGCCACTAGCCTCCTCCTTGTTCATGTAGTTCAAGCAAAGGGGCATTCTAGCATTGCTTCTTCGAATTTTCCTCCCCTAATATTCTATCTTGAGTAGTTAGCCAATTAGAAAACACAAGGAACTGGGATCCTCTATGGTGCGAGTTTTGCACAGCAAAGTCTCGTGTATATTTGGATGGGTAGCATGTTGCCTTTCACAAAAATAGATGGTTATCACCTATCTTCCAACCTACCATGTTCGGTATACTAGCCATATTTGGCATAGCAAGTGATGGGCGATAGCCATCTATGTCCAAGATGGGCAATATATCGCCGATCCAAATATGCACAGCTCTTTGCGATGCAAAGCAAACACTGTAGAGGATCCAAACTCAAAAATGAAAGCTTTTGATGGAAGAGACCAGTTTCCAAGGATACTTAAAGCACTATATGACAATACTACATAATTAAGAACTCTGAAAGCTTCCTTTTTGAAAGTTTACCCCTTCCAATCCATCTCCATTGGACTATATCCTTCCTTCAGTTAATTATAAGAATACCATGCATCACTTGAGCTTCCTTCGCAGCTTCATTTGAAATCGGTTCTCTAAGTTTAATGCTCCCCGTGCCTTGACCTCTTCAAGCATTGTTTAACTAAGCTATCCTGGTTTAGAGATAATGAAAGCAAGTTGAGAAGTGACCAAAAATTGTCATTGTTAGCCAAAAGTTAGTACTCAACCAATCTTGTGAGAGCCTGTATCGGCATATATTTAGTCCTACATTACTTATACAATGAGGAGATTTTGGGTACTTAAGAGTCAAAAAATTTTAAACAATACCTTTCGATCAGATATTTTTGAGTGAGATCATGCATTGCTACAAATGATAATAGAGCAAATGCAACCCATAACTCATATAGACTAGGAGACACTATAGCATGGGCTAATCTTGGTGTTTCTAACTGGATTTGGATCTTTAGCCTAGAGAATGCCAAGGCTTAAACGGAGAGAGCCCGTGTTGGCGTGTGTATAGTTCTACATTAGTTATATAGTGGGGAGATTATGGGCGTTTATATGTGGTTAAGAAATCTAAATAATACATTCTTGGATAGCTTTTTTGAATAAGGTTCTACGTCATTACAAATCTTTCACATGAAGCTCGAGCCTTTCAAAGTTTAGCTTCTCACAATTATTTACCCCGCTTTTGAGAATGGTGACACCATGCTAATTTCATTAATGTAGTTACCTCCAAGTTTTCTTCTCTGATGGTACTTGCTCTTTATTAATGGCTTCCAAATACTTCTTTGTTCATAGCACCACTATTTAGCTAGCATTGTTCCATTAAACTTCTTTACATCTTTCATACTTTTTCATTTAGACAAACTCCAACAAGAGCTTACCCTCCTCCTTGCCTTTCTATACAAAATTTTCTCTCTATTGATCCTTTTAATTAGCCAATTTGAAAAAAATGTAGCTATCCAATGTAACAATTGAAGATAAAACTGGATTGAGAAGTATAAACTATCCTCCTATTGAAAGAATATTTTTCTTCCATCCAGCATGTTTCCTCTCAATGCTTTTTAGTAAGAAGTACCAGTGTTTCTTTGTAGGTTGTAATGTATTGGCACCCCCACACGTAAAGCCTGGTGCACCACACTCCATCGATGCAGGGTTACTACTAATGCGATATTCCAACTGCTGTGTTGGGCTCTACTCAGGCTGGATGATCACCACTCGATCGTTGATCGTGGAGATGCCTCCTTGATAAATATTGTGGCAATTTGTGATGTGGACTCTTTCTCCCTAGCTTAGAGCATGCTTAGCATTAGGGGCTTCATGAGACAGCTACATAAATAGGTGGGATTGAGGACTAGACTCATAGAAACATAGTATCATAGTCAATACATGCATTATGAATAACACTACCGTTAAGTGATACACATTGGTGTATGGTGGGGAAGCAATGGGGTATGAGACTCTCTCTAAACTACTTAAGAAAAGAGTAGGTAGGTCAAATAGTACTGTATATGTTTGCATAGGAGGTATGAATGAAAAAATGTGAATGAAGGGAAAAAAAAGGAAGAGAGAGTAAAAGAGAGAGAGTAGGTTTGATGTAGGATAATCCCTGAGCACCTCTATAATGCCTAGCACCTCCAGCTCTACCCTCGCAATTTAAGATGACCCTTTTAAAGCCTTCCATTACTCAAGAACTAGGAGTGGAATATGAATATTGACCATCATTTGTGAGGCGAGGGTGGAGGCCTATTTATAGAGGCCTTTGGAGGTGGATAACCTTAGCCTATCCACCAAGCAAATTTGAAATTTTGTTGCACCAAAATCACATCAAGGAAAAGAACTTTTAATGGTAGAACTCTACCATAAGAAAGCTTCAAGGCAAAAAAAAAAAAAAAAAATGCCACTAGAAGTCCCTGATGGTAGAATCTACCATGGGGTACTAGCATGCTGTTAGGCCATTCCATGATCTCAAGGACAAATCCAAGGACAACAAAATTCAAAATTTGAATCTGATTACGAAACTATACTAGTCCGAATATCAAAACAAAAAAGAAAAGATTTGAAACCCTTTCGAAGAAAGAAATTTACCATCAGAAGGCCTAATGCTAGGGCTGCTGTGATTGAGGCATAGTGCATGAATGAATGATGAGTTGGACTGCAAAAGCTCAATAGGCCTAAGTTTTTGGCTAATTATGTATGGTGACACCTGCAAATAGTGTGCAGTGAGTCAAGAATAGAGTGTCTACAACTATCCCTTTATAACTTGTGTTTTAAGACGAAGTTCTTGTTGAGGCTCCAAACAATCCTGTATTTGCTGCCACAAGAAATAAGTGCAAACCATAACAAGACTTTTATTTTTGAGAGAGAAAGATGTAATATTATCAAAAGATCCTTATATTTTGATCGATAAATACTATAGTAACAATGTATTCCTCGGAACGACAAGCATCAGTTTTGGATCATATGCATTATAATACAAAATTATTGTGAGGCACGTGCTAGTACTTTATTAAAAAGAAAGAAAAAAAAATAAAAAGGTGAAAGAGAATAAGTTTTTTTTTCTTTTTATGAGATAAAGATTGGAAGTGAGAATAAATTTCCAAAAAAAAATACACTCGTGTGCCAATAAAATTATTTAACTATAGTTCAATAATGGTGGTCATGTTGAAGATCAATCAAGCTGGATGTAGACGTTATACATAAAATACAAATCTTTTTGAAGAAGTCTTACATAGAAATTAATGGCCCATCATGTTGCCGGTCCATTACGACTGCTGAAGTCTTATCAATCTAGAACATGATTAATGAAAAATTACATGATTTAGAAATCACAATCTTCGTCTTGACATTCTCATAAGCACTAACTAGTTTTTCTTTTCTTCCAGTTCTTTCTTTCTTTTTCTTTTTTTTTTTGCTAAATCGGTCCTATACCTCATGTTCAAGTAGTGGCCGAAGCCACATTTTAATCGTCGCCGCAGCAACTCGAACTTGGGACCATAAAGTTAGAATCCCCGTCCAGTACCATTAGGCTATCACCTTGGTGGCCCTTCCTGTTTTCCAAACATAACTAGTTTCAAGTAGTGGCCGAAGCCACATTTTAATCGTCGCCGCAGCAACTCGAACTTGGGACCATAAGGTTAGAATCCCCGTCCAGTACCATTAGGCTATCACCTTGGTGGCCCTTCCTGTTTTCCAGATGCCGGTCTCCACACAGCCACAATGTATGTATGAGTAATGGATGGATGGAATCCAATGTTGGGTAAATATTCTTCATGAGAAACTTTCTCAGAATGTGTAATCCAATATTGGGTAAATACTCCTCATGAAGAACCTTCTCAGAATATGTATTCTTTGACAAAAAAAAGTGATACATTTTAAATGAGAAAAATGTTTGAGATAACAATTTTGAAAAACTTGTGTTGTGAGCATGTTGTATGGCAGAAGAAGATCAGTATTTTGTACTAGGTTTAGCTCCCTTACTTTCAAATTTTTTTTGAGGATAACTAAGTTTGAGAGTTTAGCATTACTTCTTAAATCATTGGATCTAACAAGTAATGAGTTTTCATTACGCATTGGAGGCAAATTCGATCCTTGATAAAATAAGCAAGGCTTTGGTCTCTTGGGAGGAGATTGCTTAACCTACAATGGACTATATCATATAAATTACTAGAAAATAAATATTTTTTATGGGATTTAACTTCGGGTTAAACTCTATGTATTCGTTAAACATAGCAATCTCCATAAGCTTCTCCCGCACAAAATTAGCTATGCATTTTGCCAAAAAAAAAAGGGTAAAACTCAGTATGTGTTTGTGATCCATGTCCAATAAATATTTAGGCTGATTGAAGTCTAATGCAAGCTTAAAAACACTACATACAACATATGAATTTGAATTCAACTCGATCCATACTGGCATAGAGCAAGAATAAGTTTAATTAACCTCGTATACATAGAGCCACACTAATCGTGGCCTTGCTCTTTAAAGGTCTAGTAATACTATTTGTCAAACTTAGGTCAGAGTCATCACTTCTCTTCATTAATTACAAGCACATGAGCCGAAATGGCCCATTACACATATAGAAGGTCCAATTGCTAGAGCAAATTTTGTAAATACCGACTATGTTTCTAATCTAATCTCTAGTAGATTAGTCGATTTCCTTCGAGTTAATATCCAATTCGATATGGTCCATCATAACCCACCTAACCAACCCAACTCAATCCATCATCATTTAAATTCCATGCTAAAGTTTGGTACACATATCCTGCCTGAATTGGGTAAAGATCATGTCAAGCCCAAACTCAAACGAGTCCTACCCAACACTGGCAACGTGCCAGGTCAGTGTCCGTAAGATACCATATCCGCTGTTTCCTTCCCACAGCTGATCCAAAACATACACCATATCTTTCATCATGTCAGCTACAGCGGTAGATCATATCCGGCATCGTACGGTAGGCTGCCATTTGCTTGCGCTTGTACCCATAAGAGGACACACGGAAGCGGAGGATTCCCACGCGGGCCCCACATGGAAAGGAATAATGAAACCAACAGCTGTCACCTTTTCTATATCCATTAGGACTCTAATTTGAGACCAAACAGCAAACCGGTGATGGGTCTTTCATCCAAAGCACCGCATAAATATTTATATGCCGAGATAATATTTACCGTCCATATGGCTACCTGAAAACATCCCGCCCGTCCAACGGGTCGAGGGTTGGTGCCGTATGCGGACAGACGGGATGACGCGCTCGTTTTTGAATGTCTATGAGGATATCCGTAAGGTAGTTTGGCCGCATCGGAGAAATGGGAGGTGGGTAGGTGTAAACGTTGGGAACGGTAAAAGTTTTTAAAACTAATAATAAAAAAACGTTAGTGCTATTGTTACTCTCTGACTTCTAAATTTTGTCCGCCGCTTTAATTTGTGGCTATTCATGGATGGGGTGGTGCTTTTTTTTTTTTTTCTCTTTGATGTTTGGCTACACCAATTTACTTGGTTGATAAATAAATAAAATAATAATCCAAACTTAAGATTAAGATCTAAATATAAAGAACTTCTTAGTTTGAAATGTGACTATTTTTTGCTTCAATCTGATTATATCAAGTGGAATAACTTGCAGATACCCTAAAATCAGATCCGCTATCTTCATTCTTCTATTTATACAAAAATAAATAGTAATTCTATTTTAATTTGGCATCTACTATGTCATTCTCTATCCATATGAAGTTTTTAGGATGTCATTAATATATAATTAAATTATGAAAAGTTATTTTTTGTTTTAAGTATACAGAAATAAAGATCAGCAAATTTGTTTAAGATAAAATTGTCATTGGCAACCAGAAATCCACCTTAAATCCTCTATATATATAATCCCAAAACAACTTATATCTTGTGAGGTGTTCTGCATTTACTAATCTAAATAATTATTATATGTTGTGCCATACTAAAGTAGGTATTTAAATTCCGATATCACAACCACCTCTAGAAGAAGTGGCCAGCCCTGATGGTTTCTTGTCGAAAAGTTTAGGTAGCAACCAAATTTAGTTCTTACTTACATTGGAAACAAAAACCGTTATTATCTTATATAACCAAAATATTCCTTAGCTATAAAGAAACCCTTCAATGAATCAAAGGTTGTCATCCTCTATTCCTTTTCACAACTTGCCTATCAGTGACATTATCTTATTCCTTTTCATAACTAGCCTATCAGAGGCATCTTGAGCTCGAGTCGAACCAGAAAGTAACCAAATTCCTGTAGGCTTGGAAGCCAGTCCTCAGGCTAGTCGAGGCCGTGCAGTACACTGTACTGTTTACACAGTATCAGAGTGCGAGGACAAAAAAAAAAATTGGGGGGTGTAGAATATCAAATTTGGCTATAAAAGGAAGTGGGCTCAAGATGCCCCTGAAAGAGGAGAGACGTTTTGGCGCTCCCTCTCTCTCTCTCTCTCTCACAGTCTTCTAGGACACGTCTTCCCCCTTAACCGCTCTCTCTCTCTCTCTCTCTCGGCGCGCGACGCGAACGAAACTTCGAGAGGCGTTCGATCGAGCTCTCCGTTCGGAATTCCTTCTTCCGGGCGAAATTTTTATCCCCTGGCGGTGGATTTCGGCGGTGGCGTTGTTCGGGAGTGGGAGTATTAAGGGGTTTGTGACCGGGGCTCGGGTGATGGATCCGGAGTCCGGCTCTCGGTCTCCCGGGAGTCGCTCTTGGGTGAGTGTTTCTTCGGCGTTCTTAAATTTCCCCTTTTCTTTGTCCTTCCTCTTGTTGTTTGAAGGTTGATTTTTTCAGTGACTTTACTGACTTATCTTGCTGTTCTTGTTTTATTTGTTGCATGTTAAAACATTTTCCTTTTATCAAATTTCTTCAATGCGAGTGTACTCTTCTGGTGTCTACCGGGCACAATGAAGAATTCTTCTGATTTTACGGGAGATAGCTGTTGACATTTTACTTTTTATAGAATTAAATTTTAATTTGTTGAGGTGTTTACTTCGTAAAATTCTGAGAAAATCTAATTTTTATTATCTGTACTGGAATCTTGATTACAAAAATGTAATTTTTATGGTCATTCAGTATACAAATGTACAGATTTTGTTTCAGGTCTTATTTATTTCAAATTGTTTTCTTTAGAAAATTATGAAAAAAATCTGTTTTGTATGCTGACTGACATTTTGGTCAATGAAAAAGAGATAAGGTTTTGTTCTTGTTTAATTTTCTTTATATTTTCTTGTTAAGGGATTTGCGGACTGCGAAATTCTCGGGTGATCAGATCATTTTATTTTATTTTTTTCAAAGTCTTTCCTTTTAAGATTCTGAGAAATCCTTAAGTATGTGTGTGTGTGTGTGTGTGTAATTTTAACGAAATAATGATTATTGCAATGGAAGTTTAATATTTCCGCGTTCAATTATCTAGAATTTTATTTTTTTAAGAGAATAATTTTTAAAGCATTTGCTTCTTAAATTTTGAAAAAATATGATTTTCTTTTAGTATCACCAGTGTCTTGATTATTAAAGCCATATCATTATTCCCCATGGGTTCTCAATTTTTTTTATTATCTGTGAAGATTTTCAACGATTCGTTTAACTAAGTTTATATTCTGTTTTCCAACAATTAACTATAATGTTTTTGCTGGAGTGTTATTGGAGGAAAAGTATGAAATTTTTAATCCACTGCACTTACGCAATTCTGTAAATTTTGGTTTAATCTGGTTATCGCGTAAGATAACAGTTCCATGGATTATATGTTCTGGCTACCAAACTATCTTGAGCGGTCTTTTTCATGCTTAAGAACCTGCTTAACTGCAGAAATATCAAGTTAATCATTGTTTTTTTATTGGATATCTTCTTTCTTTTTTCTTACATTTAGTTTCCTCCAATCACACCCTTTATCTTATCCCTCTGATTCTTCGTAGTTTTTTATTTCTCAGATTGTTCTGATTCCTTTTTTTTTTTTGGTTTATTGTAGAATTTGTCAAATCCATTCATACCAACCCTTTTTTAAATTTTATTGATTCCACTTCATCAATTTTTCCCTTGTCTGTTTGTTTGGATGAAAGACCTGATGGGTTTTGCTATTTCACTTGTAGAAAGCATACAGAACCACTCTTTTGTTGGCCTACCAGAGCTTTGGTGTTGTATATGGTGATCTAAGCATTTCACCCATCTACGTCTACAAGAGCACTTTCTCGGGAAAGCTACGCCTCCACGAGGAAGAAGCTGAAGTCCTTGGAGTCCTCTCTCTGGTATTCTGGACTCTGACTCTGATTCCTCTTTGCAAGTACATCATCTTTGTGTTAGGAGCAGATGACAACGGCGAAGGTGGTCCCAGGATCCACAAAATGTCTGTCTAAAATTCTTCTTTCTTCTATGAATTGGTTCAAGCCCTTTTCTTAGTTGTTATAACGTGTGCAGGTGGGACATTTGCTTTGTATTCATTAATGTGCCGGAAAACAAAGATGGGACTTCTGGCTACCCCTCAAGCTGCCAACGAGCATTTATCTGCTTATAAACTGGAAACATCTAGCAAGGAGACACGGACTAGTTTGTTGGTGAAGAATTTTTTTGAGAAGCATCGGACTTCTCGAATTGCATTGCTTCTTTTTGTGCTTCTGGGGACAAGCATGGTTATCGGTGATGGTGTTTTGACCCCAGCAATGTCGGGTATGGTTGGCCTGCTTGTTAAAAATGATATAATATGTCTACTTCAATCAAATAAATAGGTCTTATTTACCAAAAAAAATCCTATAAATAGGTCTTTATTTTGAATGGGGAATGATTTGATGTTTTGATGAACTATTATTTATTCTAAATGCTTCTTGACATACGAAATCCATATTCTTTAGTTTACAAATTTATGACAGTTATAGGTTTTTAAAGATCTGGCATGGTCTGCCGAATTGACTGGAACCGGTCGGTTCAGGTTGTACCGAATCGGTGCTGACAGCTACCGGTACGGTTCGGCTGTGAAAACCAGTACCGAACTGAAACCGGTGCGATCGGCACCGGTAGAAGCAGGAAAGAAGAGGAGGAAGAAGAGGAAGAAAGAAGAGAAGAAGCGGGGAAGAAGAGAAAGAAAGAAGAGAAGAAGCGGGGAAGAAGAAAAAGCAAGTACCGGAAAAAGGATGACCTCTCTTCCTTGCTCGCGAGCGGAACCTCTCTTCCTTCCTTGCTCGCGGGAGAACGGGGGAATCGGAAAAGAGAGGAGAAGAGAGGAGAGAGGGGAAGAAGAAGGGTTCGGGAAGAAGAAGGGGAAGAAAAAATAAAGAAAGGTTCCTTGCTCGCGAGCAGAACCTCTCTTCCTTCCTTGCTCGTGGGAGAACGGGGGAATCGGGAAAGAGAGGAGAAGAGAGGAGAGAGGGGAAGAAGAAGGGTTCGGGAAGAAGAAGGGGAAGAAAAAAAATAAAGGGGAAAAAAAACTCCCGCGCGTGGGGCCGAGTGGGGAACTGGGCACGAGTGGGGAATCGCGAGCCCGCTTGCAGGGAACCGTGCCCGCACGCGGTTACCTGCGCTGGCTCGATTCCCTGTGCGGGCTCACCGCACGGGGCAGCAAGCCTACGTGGGGCAGCCCGCGTGGGCTTTAAATGCTGCACAGAGTGGCTTTAACGCGCAGGCGTGCGGGTGCGTGCGCGTCCGCACGTCGGACGTAGGTTTTTTTTCTATCTCAACCGGTTCGGTACCGGTTCCGACCGGTACCGATTCTGACCGGTACCGTACCGAAACCGGTCTTCACCGGTACACTGGTACTATTGGTATTTGCAAACCTTGAGATCTGGTAACGTTAATCTGCAAAACATTCTCTCCCTCTCTCTCTCTCTCTTTTTTTCTGTGTTGAGAAATATGGGATGACAGGTCGATTGCAGGCTTCGAGTTTGGCAATTTTGGGAAATCCACCTCATATTTGATAGCATTTCTGTTCTAGTTTCACATGACAGGTTGAAGGTTTTACAGATAGTAAAATTGTTTAGTGCTGAAATTTAGAATTTTTGTAGTAGTAGCTGACTGACTCTCTTGCTCAAATTTGCTGAAAATGATGGAAACCTTTTTTCTTCGTATATGTTTGTAGAACACGAAGATTCTGATACTTTTAGAAGTTTTTATATCAAGTTATTAACACCTTTGTGAAATTTTCACTAACCTTTGTTTCATTTGCATTTTTCCAGTCCTCTCTGCAGTATCTGGCCTCAAAATTAAGATTCCCAGACTACATGAAAGTAAGCATCAACTTCTCTACCTGAACTGTGGGTTCTTCCATATGATAATTTCTTACTTTTGAAAAGTCACCAGCGCCTGGAAAGATAACCTCACTGATGCTGTAAGTCTACAGCGTTGTTTTTGAATATGCACTGAAGGCTCCTTACTGGAGTATGCTATCGTTATTATGTAGAGCTCTTACATTATCAGCTTTTATGCTTTGATCTATGATCTGTTTTTGTCCTTGGTACTGTTATACCATTCCTTCCCAGATAATTTCTTTCTGCCCGGGAGTTGTTATTAGTGCATGTATATATTTTATTTTGTCATAGATTTACATACTTAACCCAAACAGGAAAATATTATCCCAATAGTACATGCATTATCATCTACAACTGTTCTGTCTTATTGAACTATCTTTTGGCATACAGATTGCATTGTATTTGTGTCCTGCATTGTGTTAGTGGGCCTTTTTGCATTGCAACACTATGGGACACATCGTGTCAGCTTTCTTTTTGCTCCAATCTTGATTGCGTGGCTTGGCTGCATTAGTGGAATTGGGATTTACAACATATTCAAGTGGAATCCTGGTGTTGTCCGTGCCCTATCACCATATTATGTTTATAACTTCTTTAAGAAAGCTGGAAAAGATGGCTGGAGTTCACTTGGAGGTGTTGTTCTTTGCATTACAGGTTGGTGGCATTTTGGTTGTATACAAATGCATATATACATATTTATACATATATCTGTACAAACATACAAACATATGTACATGTATATGTGTCTGTGTACAAATAAACATCTATATATATATATTCATGTATGTACATATGTATATGTCTATGTAGAATATAGTCTTTACTCTTTCACTTGGGCTCATAAACTGGGTATGCTTGACCAGGTGCTGAGGCCATGTTTGCTGACCTGGGGCACTTCTCAAAGCTTTCAATCAGGGTAAGGTCATTTTTTAGACGCAAACATGTTGACTATATAATTTAGAAGGTATCCGAGTAATGAAAAAAGATAGGTTCAAAAGTTCCTTTGATCTTTATAACATGACTTTTACATCCAAGAAACTCTTTTTATCTTTTACTAGTTTATTTGTTGGGCTAAAAATTTTCAGTTATGTGCACATGCGTACGTATATACATGTACATTCAGAAAATACATTTGTATCTATGTACAGGCATATAATATAAAATATGCTTGGACTACTGCTATTCTTTTTTTAGAATTAAGATTCTTCATCTTTAGCTGCTGCTGGTTTAATATTTCTGATAATAGTTTTTGTTGTCAAATTTATGGAATCATAAATTTGATCAAGATCAAGGAACTAACTTTACATTCCATATCATTGCAATAGTTTTGTTAAAAGAACTTTTGTCAAACTGAAGAAGCTAGCATGTTGAAGGTTATTTTGTTAGCTGAGGTTCTTTTAAATAAAATGAAAGCCGAAAGTTTGAAGCCAAAATTTTTCATAAAGTTGAGTATGCTGTCTCGATGCCCTTTGCGTAATCATGGAACAGTTCCAATAAGTTGAGTATTATCGAAAAGCATCACTTGCTCCAACCTCATAATGTTTTTAGTTCTTGCAATAGCCAAGTTACATCTAAAAATAAAGATATGCAGCCATGCTGCATGTCTCTTTCTCAGCCCATGGTCATATGTGGAAGCCCACTTATTTTTCGATTTTATTCAAATTTGGGCCTTTATCACTATGCGCATGATTGTACCTAAACTTGAATAAAGTGACATTAAATGTTGGTCGAGTGTAGCATGCATACCCCTAAAGATGCTTGTTATTTTATAGTATTTTATTATTATTAATTTATTTCTTATTTTTAATCCAAAAATATATATTTTTAAATTTAAAAATTACAGATTTATTAAAAAATAAAGATTTCGGTGTCTTGTAGATCATTTCCAGATCTACAATAGTAGCATGAAATCATGCCAAAATTGAAAAATTTGGCATGACCTTTCCTATTTTTCTAATTTACTGCCGGCATCAAAATGAAAAGAAAAGAGAAGAAATGAAGAGGGAGAGAGAGGAACGATACATTTCTTTGGTTTGGATCCAGCTTGAAATCATCAAAATCCCCTCTCTTTTTGTGAGTTTTCAAGATTTTACAAAAAATGAGAGAAGAGGCATTGAGAAGGCACGAGAAGCCTTCTCAGCCTCTATATATTCAGCCCAATTTTTTTTTTTTTGCAGGAAATTACCATTCACTCTCTTGTGATACCACCTTCTCATGGAGGCCTACAATTGAAGGCCTTCTTATGACTTGTACTGGGGTTGGAGTGAGGGTGGATTGGATTTATAGATCAGCAGTGGAGAGAAGGAAGGTCCATGAGATAGATAAGAGGGGATACGGGGTAAGGGGATCAATGTGGTCTGAAGCTGCATGAGAGAGGGAAAAGAAAGTAGGGAGGAGGTGAGAGGGACAGGGAACTTGACAACCAGGGGATTGGAATTGTATGAGGTGGGGCAAAGGTAGTTGGTATATGGATTAAGAGGACTGTTGCGATAATCTTTTTGCTTTCAGGGAACAGGTGTGGCCAGTTTCAGATGACTGGCATATCAGTTGGGAGAGCTAGGTGTGGCTTCCTAGCTTTTATCTTACTTCAAACACTGTTAGGCTAAAGATATCCGAACCTCCCCACATCAAGAATACCAAATTGTTCTTAAAATTGATCTTCTTATCTAGTATCTATCTGGAGATTTTGTTATGCACCAATTTTATAAGATATATGCGTCGTAACTTTGCTCTTCTACCTTTTACCTGATGATATCATGATCATAATTTTAATAGGCAACCCTTATTAGTACAGGGTTTGCTTTATGCATCTTGTCCTCCATGATTCCATGTATACCTCTTCAGTTCATGAGTTCTTAATTAATTCAAATATTTAGCATGACCGCAAGATGCAAACTCTAGAATGATGATATCATTCAAAAGGTTATCTCTATTTTGTGAATATCTTGGTATCTCACATGCACTTTCACATGTATGGATGTACCCTGACTTGAAGGTAAAACTACAAATATCCTTGCATTTTATGCATTTGGGAAGATACGAGGACACATCAATTAGAGGAGGCAAGTATGGAAGGGATGAGGATTCTCTCATCTTTGTATGTAGAAGACATGTACTCATAAAATATATGCAACTCTATCCATTAATTGGGTACCGGATTGTTTTATTGTTGTCATAGTGTTATGCACTATGAATATCACTTCTGGAGAAGGGAAACAGATGGATTTGATTTATAAATGTATTATTTGTAACTTTCACTTTAATGATTCATGAAACAACTAGTTGTCTAGGATTGGATAAAATGACAACAATCGTAATTTTGTTTATCAAGGTTTGAAAAATCAATTTCAGTTTAGGCTGGACCAATTAAGCTTCAATGTCTGTACTTACACTTTGAGTTTAGGATTTTTGGCCAGAAAAAGAGATAAAACTAAAAAATTAATGAAGTTAATATATGATTATGTATTTAAAGTAAACAAGCCAATATACACATTATGTATTTAAAGTAATACAAACAGTCAATATACACATTAAATTGGGCCAGTATGTCATTTTTGGCCAAAACTTTGAAACCAACCTAGTTTCAGACTGATTCTTAGCATAATCAAGTCCAGTTTCCAAGTATGGCCAAAATTCAAAATCATGGTCTATTTATGGTGATGCAAAAGATAGCAGAGGCCTTGCATTTTGCTTCGCCAATTACGCATCAATATTCACAGTCATTTACATATATTCTTGTGGTTGTTTGAGACTTGTGATCTCATTTTCTTGAATTCCCAAGTTATCTTGTTGTGCATTCCATATTTTCTTCATACTATCATGTTGATTATTATCATTAATATACCTCTAGTCTGCCAAATACTGTGCTTATTCAGTGTTAATTTATATTTATGTTAGATGTGTTCTGGTGGCAGGTGGCATTTACAGCAGTAGTTTATCCCTGCTTGGTAGTGGCATACATGGGTGAAGCTGCCTACCTATCAAAGCATAGGGAGGACCTCCACAGTAGCTTCTACAAAGCCCTTCCTGGTATATTAGCTTACAGCTCCTGTTTTATGACATGGAAACATAAGATATGCTTTGTTTATGAACATACTGGAAGATGAAGATCACGTTTGTTGTCCTACATAATTAAAAAAAGTCAAAGTGCCTGTGTTTTTTTAACCACTTGCTTTTAGAGTGATTCATGGACATCAACAAAGGAAATCTTAACTTGTCCCTTTAATAATCCTATAAAATTGAAGAAGGAAATGTTAGGAATTTACATGATTATTTAGTTTGTTACTGACAACTATAACCTTATGAGCTTTTTTTGTTTCACCTAATATTGCTCGCTAATATTTGCTGGGTCCTCTATTATTTACTTGTAGATGTAAGAACTGGGTCAAGCTGGTCCTTTATTATGATGGCTTTATCATATAAAACATTTAGTATTTATTCATGAGCTACTAGTTTACTAATCATTTTTAAGTGATATAATCTTATGCTTTCTCTGCAATCTGTTTTCCCCCAATCCAGAGAGCGTATTTTGGCCAGTGCTTGTCATTGCAACGTTAGCCACGGTTGTTGGGAGTCAGGCAATTATCTCAGCTACCTTCTCCATAATTAGTCAATGTAGGGCTTTGGGATGTTTCCCCCGTGTGAAAATTATACACACATCGAGCCATGTACATGGGCAGATATACATACCAGAGGTGAACTGGCTTCTCATGCTGTTATGTCTTGCTGTCACCATTGGCTTTAGAGACATTGATATGATAGGAAATGCTTATGGTATGTGTTTCTTCACTTTCCATTTTGATTATAACGAAACAGAGTGGACTGGTGTTATGTGAGCATATGACATATATTTCCTTTTGCAGGCCTTGCTGTGATTATTGTAATGTTTGTAACAACTTGTCTTATGTTCCTAATCATCACTACTGTCTGGAAGCGATCCATATTCTTGGTGCTCCTCTTTGTTATTACCTTCGGATCCTTGGAGCTCCTCTACTTCTCCGCATGCCTTGTCAAAGTTCCTCATGGAGGCTGGTTTCCCCTCATCTTTTCACTAATCATTTTGCTTGTTATGTCCGCATGGCACTATGGCACTGCTAAGAAACAGGCCTTCGAGCTACAGAACAAGGTCTGCCTCGACTATCTCCTCAGCATCAGCCCCAGCCTTGGCCTTGTTCGAGTGCCTGGAGTTGGCCTTGTATACTCCAACATCATGACTGGTGTCCCTCCCATGTTTGCTCACTTTGTCACAAACTTTCCTGCATTCCATCGCATCCTCATCTTTGTCTGCTTACGGACACTTACAGTGCCAAAAGTTCCAGTTGATGAGCGCTTCTTGATTGGAAGGATTGGCCCACCAGAGTATCGCCTCTTTCGGTGCATTGTGAGGTATGGGTACAAGGATGGAGGAAGGGACAGTTACGAGTTTGAGAATCAGCTGCTCATGAAAGTGGCAGAATATCTGCAGCAGGAAGTGGGGGATTCGTTGGTTAATGGTGAGATGTCAGTGGTTGGTCAGCCATCTAACCTGGTGGTGGATGCTGTGATGGGGTCTGAAAGGACTGAGAGAAGTAAGAAGAGGGTGCGATTCAAAGAGGCGGTTGGTGCAGATGTGAGGCAAGAGGTGAGGGAATTGGCGGACGAGAGGGAGGCTGGTGTGTCATACATGATGGGCCATACATGTGTGGTGGCTCATGAGTCCTCATCATTTATCAAGAAGTTTGTGATTGATGTTGTGTACGGGTTTCTTCGGCGTAACTCCCGCAGGCCAGCCGTCGCACTTGGGATCCCACATGCCTCCCTGATTGAGGTCGGCATGGTTTATCATGTATGATGCTGAAGACTCCTGCTATTATAGAAGATTATGCTCGGTTCATATACAAGTGGAAAAGAACAAACATCCTTTTTAGCTCTGAACATTTTTGCGGTCAAGGAGAAAAAAAATCAATCCAGCATTTACTATTTCTTCCACTGGAGTAATGGCCGATGCAAAACATGGATGAAGATTTAATATACTGTTTGGAGAATGCAATGGTTCCTGCGTAGTAATTAAAACCATACCTATGAGTTGAATTGATTAGGAGGTGGGGAAGAAAGTAGGCACTGCACCAACTTGGCCTGGCATTCAAGAGAAACTACTAGGGTGGGAAAGAATTGATATTTGAAAAGGTTGACATTGTATTAGAAGAGGTCTGACATTTCTGTACATAATAAAGAGGTATTTTTTTCATGACATAAATTTATTGCTTTTGAAGTATTTCTTAGCATCTACATTCTTTCGACAGATAAGATTCTGCCCAGCTGAGAAGCCTGCTGATACCTCTTTTTCGCTCACGGCCAAACATATACCTAGTGTTGTATATAAGTTGATTAGCAATTTGTCAACAAGGTGAATTGGAGCTCACTATCTTATGTTCGAGAGCAGCTTCCCAAAGAATAGGCAGTGTTAAGAGCTTAATTTTGTATTTTTTTCTGAATTTAAAGTTGCAGATCAATGTGCAAGATCTCTTCCATAATAGTATTTCCATCTCAAAAAAAAGTATTTTTTGTGTGCATTCATATATATGTCAAATGTGTTGGGGTTGTGTACAAGTCCTTTTGCCTGAACATGTATCCATGGATCATGAAATCCAAGATGCGATGATTGATTTTTTTTCAAAAGATTATTTATTTATAAGATATTTTTAATAGTTCCGTATAACCACACCAATTCAAAAAATTATTCTACATGCATTCAGAATTTCTTTATGACTTTCTGACTATTTATATAGCTTCTGATGTCCTATGCAAAATTAATCCAGGGAGTATATTCTTCTTGTATAAATCTTTGACAGTTTGGTGAGCAAGTCTGTCTGTCTGCCAGTCTAGTAAAGTTTCAAACACAATGAATATATGCACCCAAAACAGGGAACATTGTTTTCACGAACTCCCCATGCTTTTTATCTGTCTGTTTGTTTGTTTGCTTCTCCATTTTGTAAGCTTGGAGGATAAAGGCCCACCTTGCCTCCTATTGTAACATTCATGCCCTTGAAGGATTAATGCATATGGAAAGTGAATAAGAGGTTGGGATAAGGCAGTTACCTGCATAATCCGTGGAATTAATGGCAATTGACAAATGGACTGTTTCAGTGGGACGCAGTTACTGGTCCTTGACAATTATGGTCAGGTCTGGGACAATTGGTGTTTAGCGGATTGTTGGCATCCGGGGGATAATTTATCTTTAAGGGTAACCAAGCAAGAAGGTAAAGTCTTGTTAGTCATTTAATCCAAAAGTAATTACTATAATATTTTTTTGATAAAGAATAAGGCACGGATCGCTCGCTTTCAAGATAGTTATTATAATATCAGTTAGTGCAATTGTACAGCATAATCATGAGACAGGATAAAAATGATTTATCCCAAAAAAGACAAGCCTTTTCCTACATTATTCTTGAATTAGTTATACTCATTGAGGATAACAACATCTTGTCCTTGGATTGCTTCTCCTTTTTCCATAGTAGGTCATGAGATCCAGTTTGGTTGGAGAATAGGGGGGAAGTGGGGATAAATTGGAGTTACTCGGGTGGATACTGGTGGTTCCAGGATAAGGAAATTGTGTTCTGGGATAAAGGCTGTTATCCCCAGTAGTGATTACCTGTAAGCTGAAATTGCTGTTTGTGTCTTTTATGAGTATCAGGGTAGAAAAGGTGATATTTCATTGGATTGCACAAGTTTGCCCTTCCTATTCTCATTGGTTTTGTGAGATTATGTGAAAAATATTTGGGGATGAATTAAGATAAGGTGTTTGGGGCTGTTCGAAGGAAAAAATTGGCCTAGTCCTGAAAACATATATATGGTTAGCAAGTTTGTAGCTATTAGAAATGCATGCATGGGTTCATATAAAAAATTTGGAAGGTACCAAGGAATAGGCTACATGCCAAGCACGCGTAGATACATATAAGGGCTGAAACAGAGTCCGAATTTATTTTTTGGGCCGGGCTCGGGTATGTCCCTGGTCTGACCGAGCCTGGGCCCGAATAAAGGTTGAAACAAAACCGAATTTAGGCTCGAATCATTTTATTTTTGTATTTTATTTTTTTAGAAAAATAATGAGGAAATGAAGGACAAATGAAAACAAATTTAGCTAAAAATATGAGCCTTCAAACTTTGAGATGTCAATTTGAGCTTTTACAAATGATAAATGTCAAAACTATTTCTTCCTAATATTTCGAGTGTTGGCCTTGACAAACTAGATGAGAGCAAATGGAGATTGCTATGGCAGAAAGGATCTTGCGAATACTAATAGCAACATTTGAACACATTGTCATCGCAAGTGATTAGTCTTGTGAATACTAATAGTATGGTTTGAACAATTAAAGAGTCGAAGGATTTATCCATAATGACAATGGATGAGTTAACAGGCTCACTAGAAGCTCATGAGCAGCGGTTGAATGTGAAAAGTGCAGAGAAACCGATCAAGCAAGCTCTCCAAAGCCAACTTCCATCAAAGCTGAGAAAAACAGGTCACGCCCAATTCCACTAGCAAGGTGCCTAACATCCTAAATCCGACCCGAACCAAGGGGCAATCAACAAGGTCAAGGGAAGGGGGATCCAATATAAGCAAGGATTAGGGGTCCAAAGTCGTGAATGACCTGCCAAAAGAGGATGGTCGGTAGGGGTGTCATCACGGGAATCAAACGGTGCAAATGGCGTCAGGGGAAGGAGAGAGAAAGTGAGAGGGAGCTGGCTTCATCATTAGGGGTTCAGACGGCTCCAGATTTTCGATACCTTTATCCTCGAGGTAGAATTGAGGACTGCCTAGACCGGCCTAAAGTATGCTTGACGTGTGTTGCAGGTCAATACCTTAGTGCTTAAGAGCGACTCAGCTACTGTCATTAGTTGGATCTAGCAGAGTGTGGGAGGAGCGGATGATTACCATGTGGGCACAAGTGTGGTGCATCCAAAGCAGAAAATACAAGAAACTGTAGAAAAAACAGTGTAAAGGTCGACTCATGTTGTTAAAGAGTCGACTCTTGAAGAGCAAGGGTCGGCTCATGCTGTTAAAGAGTCGACTCCTGAAGAGCAAGGGTCGGCTCATGCTGTTAAAGTGTCGACTCCTGAAGAGCAAGGGTCGACCCCTGGTCTGTTTCAAATTTAGGTAGAGATGAGATTTGGTCTTCTACCTGCTTAAGACTCAAGTACTTGGGTCTTGAGGTGGCTAACTATTATTGGTCTAGGTTTAGGCTCAAAGGGAGAGAGAGCATGCAAGTCATGGGTGTACATGGGCTTGGGTTGAGTGCTTTCTCACGTGGTTTAGCCTAGAGGAGTTTTTGGATTTGGGTCATGATTAACCAAGTATATATACACTCACGTCTTTTGTGTATGGGGAATGAAATTAGATGATATTCCTTTCTCCTTGAAAACCCTATTCTCTTCTCTTCTCTTCCTCTCATGCACGTAAGCCGCTGTCCCTAAGAACCCTAGGTCGTAAGGAAGAAGAGCCTATTTTCGCTTGGCTCTTGTTCTCCTCTACCATTAAAGAACCAGCGATCCACACCTCTAGCAGCCAAGGAAAGTCTACAGGTGCTGTGGTTTGAGGCAGTTCATCTTCTCAAGATTGGGATCAAATCCGTAAGGTCTCCCACAATTGGTATCAGAGCTATTGGTTACTGATTCGGTGGAGGAAAATCAAAATCTGTGGTAAGTCTTCAAAATAGAATTTTCTGCGTTCATTAAATCTCTGTTTGGCGTTATGGCTTCGGAAAATCTCAAAACAGATTTTGAGAAGTTTGATGGCAAGGGAAACTTCACCCTATGGCAGCAAAGAGTGAAGGATTTGCTGGTGCAACAGCGGATCTATAAGGTCTTGGTTAGGGAAAGACCGGAAAGGATTAGTTTGGAAGACTGGGAGGAGTTAGAAGAGATTGCTTTTAGCACGATTCGTATGTGCTTGGCTGTTCAGGTACTACCTGAGATTTGTTCAAAGACAACGGCCAGAGGGCTATGAGAGAGGTTAGAGAACACCTACATGGGCAAGAGCATGACAAATAAACTGTGGTTGAAGAAACAGTTGTATAGTCTGCGGATGCCGGAGGGAGGAGATTTGATTTCTCATATTTAGAAATTCAATCAAGTTTGCTCAGAGGTCATGAGCCTTGATGTGAAGATTGAGGAAGAAGATAGGACCCTTCTACTACTGTGTTCTCTTCCAGGATCATATGATGGGTTGATCACTACCCTGGTGTATGGGAAAAACACCCTGAATTATGAAGAGGTGATTGGTGTTCTTCGGTCTAATAAGCAAAGGAAGAAAAAATGCAAGGGGAGTTCTAACTCAGAGGTTCTTGCTATTAATGAGAGGTAAGGGAGGCCTCGGGAAAGGATTAGAGAGAAGTCCAAGGGCAGATCTAAGTCTCGGGGCAAGCAGAAGGCTTGGAAGTGCTATAAGTGTCATCAGATTGGTCACATAAGGAGAAATTGTCCTTTGCTGAAATCTGATAAGGAAAAAAACTCTTCAAAGGGTGGTTCGGCCAGTCATGGTGGTGCTCTTACATCTGAAGACAGTGGAGATGATATCCTGGTTGTTTCAGATGGTCACATGAAGGAAGACAGTCGGTGGACATTGGATTCAGCATGTTCGCATCACTACACTTCACATCGGGAGTGGTTTGATACCTATGAGAAAATCGATGGAGGGAGTGTGAGTTTAGGTGATGATCATCCTTGCAAGGTTGCTGGGGTAGGCACCATTAAGGTGAGGATGTATGATGGAGTCATCAGAACATTGACCAATACCAAGCATGTCCCGGAGTTGAAGAAAAATCTGATTTTATTAGGCTACTTGGAGAAGCACGGGTGTGCTTTTGGTAGCCAACCGGGCAGCGGCTGTTTGAGGATCACTAAGGGGGCCTTGGTGGTGATGAAGGGCAGAAGGATGGCCAATAATCTCTATGAGATGGAAGACTCAGTGGTGACAGATGGTGCAGAGGTGTTGGCGGCAGCACAGGAGAAGCAGTTGGTCTACAAACTGTGGCACTATTGGATGGGTCACATGAGCGACAGAGAGCTCACAAAACTCGGTAAGAGGGTCTGATTCCAGTAGTTGAAAAGGAAGGAAATAACATATGTGAGCCTTGCATTTATGGCAAACAGCATAGGGTAAAGTTTGCCAACAGTTTCAAGCGGAGTGAAGGCGTTCTACAGCTAGTTCACTCGGATGTTTGGGGACCGGCGCCTGTTTCAGCTAGAGGTGGAACAAGGTATTTTTTGACCTTCATTGATGACTTCTCCAGGAAGGTATGGGTCTATCTGACTAGAGAAAAATCAGAGGTGTTTGCTCGGTTTAAATCCTAGAGGGCTGAAGTTAAAAAAGAAACAGGGCAGTCAGTAAGGTACCTGAGGTCTGACAATGGAGGGGAGTACACAAGCTTTGAGTTCAGAAGATACTGTGAGAAGAATGGGATCAAACGCCATTTCACAGTGAGGATGACTCCCCAACAGAATGGTGTGGCCAAGAGGATGAACCGTACATTGACAGAGAAGGCTAGGAGTTTGAGGCTGCAGACATCACTTCCCAAAATATTTTGGGGTGATGCGATAACTTTCTCTTGTTTTCTTGTTAACAGGTCCCCCAATAGAAAACTTGATGGAGGCATTCCAGAGGAGATCTGGAGTGGAAAGAAGATGGAGCTTGGCCACCTAAAGGTATTTGGTTGCCCGGCCTAAGCATTAGTGGAGGCAACCGAAAGAAGCAAACTTGATCCAAAATCGCAGAAGATGGTCTTCATCGGATATCCATAAGGGATCAAGGGTTATTTGCTATGGGATCCTCATTCACAGAAATCCACCATCAGTAAAAATGTTATCTTTGATGAAGAGAGCATCCTGAAGAGGCCGGGAGTAGCAGATGAAGCGCAAAAGGCTGGACAGGACAGCAGTGGACAACACTCACTAACAGGTGATATTCCTTCAAATTCTATCTCGAAACGTGTTTCTTTTGAGATGAAATTTGGTAGGCATGTTCCCACACGTGTGGAGGACCAGCTAGGAGGGCCATCAGTCCAGGAAGAGGTGCAGGTAGAGCCATAGAGTTCCGGTTTGAGGGACCTTGTTAGGGGAGTGGCATCGCACAGGCAAAAACATATCATCTTTAAGCCTATCAGGTATGGCATTGATGAGACCATCTCCTATGCTCTCATCACTGCAAATGGAGATCCAGAGACATTTGAAGAGGCCATGGAGAGCTCTGAAAGGGAATCATGGATTCAAACCATGATGGAAGAGATGCAATCTCTTGAGAAGAACGGGACATGGCAGCTTGTGGATCAACCGGAAGGTGCTCGGGCCATTGGTTCTAAATGGGTTTTCACAAAGAAAGAGGTGCCTTCAGAGCAAAGTGGAGTTAGGTACAAGGCAAGGCTAGTAGCCAAGGGGTATTCACAGAGAGAGGGAGTGGACCACACAGAGGTATTCTCTCCGGTAGTGCGACATGCTTCAATTCGGGTGTTATTGTCTTTGGTAGCACAGTATGATATGGAATTGGAGCAGATGGATGTGAAGACGGCATTCTTACATGGGAGCCTAGAGGAGAGGATATACATGCAGCAACCAGCTGGTTTCAGACAACCGGGGTTGGAAGAAAAGGTGTATCTACAGAAGAGATCTCTTTACGGTTTGAAGCAGTCACCCCGAAAGTGGTATAAGAGGTTTGATACATTTGTTCTTAGCCTTGAATTTTTCAGATGTGAGCATGATAATTGTGTCTATGTGAAGGAAGTGGATGAGGAGAATGCTCTATATTTGCTTCTACATGTGGATGATATGCTCATTGCCAGCAGGAGTATCAATGCAGTGAATGAGCTGAAATCAGCATTGTCAGCAGAATTTGAGATGAAAAATTTAGATCCTTCCAAGAAAATTCATGGAATGGAGATTTGTAGAGATAGAAATGAAGGTGTCCTCCACTTGTCATTGGGAGGATACATTCAGAAGGTTTTGATTAGGTTTGGATGGATAAATCTAAATCAGTTGGAACACCGCTTGCAAGCCACATGTCTCTTTCGAAGTTGCAGTCCTCCCAGACGGATGAGGAGAAAGAGTACATGGATAGAGTTCCATATGCCAATGTCGTGGGCAGCATGATGTATGCTATGGTGTGTTGTAGGCCAGACATAGCACATGCAGTGAGCCAGGTGAGCAAGTATATGGCAAACCCGGGGAAGGAGCACTGGCAGACACTAAAGTGGATATTTCGATATCTACAAGGAACTCGGAAACTTGGTCTGACTTTTGAGCAGCAAGATGGACATGGGAGGAACTCCAATGCCTCAAGGGAGTTTTCAGGTCCATTGCAAGAGTTTGTGGATGCAAATTTTGCAGGTGATCTAAATACGAGGAGGTCTACTACAGGTTATGTGTTCAGTATGTTTAGTGGACCGGTTTCATGGAGATCAACCCTTCAACCTATCATGGCCTTGTCCACCACAGAGGCCGAGTACATAGGGATCACAAAGGCTGCCAAGGAGGCTCTTTGGTTCAAGAGACTCATTTAGGAGATGGGGGTGAAGCAGAGTACAGTGGTGCTACACAGCGACAGTCAGAGTACTCCGCAATTGGTTCAGAATCCAGTCTATCATGGTCGCACAAAGTATATAGACGCGAGGTACCACAAGATCAGAGAGTTAGTGGAGGATGGTGAAATGATGTTGGTGAAAGTTCATACGAAGAAGAACCAGTCGGATACACTTACGAAGATTCTTATACGGGATAGTTTTCTCTCTTATGTGGGGTTGATGGGGTTGACGAACCAGGTGGAGCTTGCGGAGGCTTTGGAGCACCAAGGTGGAGATTGTGGGCACAAGTGTGGTGCATCCAAAGCAAGGAATGCAAGAAACTGCAGAAAAAATAGTGTAAGGGTCGACTCATGCTGTTAAAGAGTTGACCCCTAAAGAGCAAAGGTTGGCTCATGCTGTTAAAGAGTCGACTCCTGAAAAGCAAGGGTCGCCTCATGCTGTTAAAGAGTCGACTCCTGAAGAGCAAGGGTCGACTCATGCTGTTAAAGGGTCGACCCCTGGTCTGTTTCAGATTTAGGTAGAGACGGAATTTAGTCTTCTACCTGCTTGAGACTCAAGTACTTGGATCTTGAGGTGGCTAACTATTATTGGGCTAGGTTTAGGCTCAAAGGGAGAGAGAGCATGCAAGTCATGGGTGTACATGGGCTTGGGTTGAGTGCTTTCTCACGTGCTTTAGCCTAGGGGAGTTTTTGGATTTGGGTCATGAGTAACTATGTATGTATACACTCACGTCTTTTGTGTATGGGGAATGAAATTAGATGATACTCCTTTCTCCCTGAAAACCCTATTTTCTTCTCTTCTCTTCTCTTCCTCTTATGCATGTAAGCCGCCGTCCCTAAGAACCCTAGGCCATAAGGAAGAAGAGCCTATTTTCGCTTAGCTCTTGTTCTTTACTACCATTAAAGAACCAGTGATCCACGCCTTTAGCATCCAAGAAAAGTCTCCAGGTATTGTAGTTTGAGGCGGTTCATCTTCTCAAGATTGGGATCAGATCCGTAAGGTCTCCCACATACCATCCGCTATTTAGAAATATTCGGAAGATGGTGAAGGAGGATGGCCCTGCAGGCCAAGCTTGTGTATCGAGAGGCAAACGGGACAGTAGATTAGATACCCTCCTATATAGCTAACCACTGTGGGGAAACCTTATGGCTGGGGGAGAAGGAACTATCCGGTGAATTTTTTTTTTATTTTTTTTTTTTTTGAGTGCACTCG
This sequence comes from Phoenix dactylifera, assembly GCF_009389715.1. Classification (NCBI taxonomy): domain Eukaryota; kingdom Viridiplantae; phylum Streptophyta; class Magnoliopsida; order Arecales; family Arecaceae; genus Phoenix; species Phoenix dactylifera. Next base: position 324,964 of record NW_024067902.1, on the reverse strand, counting down.
TGTCCGTTATGTATGATTCATTCATAATAATAATAATAATAATAATAAAAAGAGGAAAAGAAAGGAAAAAGTGTGAGAGGGAAAGGGACGAGGGAAGTGAAATGGAGGGGGTTGGGACCCATCTACGATGACACCATAGGTAGGCGGAGGATCCACAGGCGGCGTCAGGCATGATGGCGATGGGAGGAAGGAGAAGGGTCAAAACAGGGCAGTTCCAGAACAGGGACTTCTCGACCAAGAAAATAAGGGATTTGGCGGTCGGCTTGGCTCAGATCGGCCGCTCGAGTGAGTCGCAATGTCCGGCCACCCTGCCGGCAAGATGAGCGATGGTTGGAAGTAGGGAAAAAAATTGGTGAAATGAGTCTATGGGATCGGTACCCCAAAGACAAACTCGGGATCGATCGCCGCCGGGTGGTGGAATCCGGCGGGATGTCGATGTGCAAGCCTTCAGAGGGTGGAATAGAGAGAGAAGAAGAAAAAGATAAAGAATTCCTACACGAGCTTGCCGGGATTGGAATGGAAACTCAATGCTTGGAATCCAGCAAGGAGAAAGAGGCTGGCGCAAGGTCAAGGGTTGAGGAGGTAGAAAGGAATTTGAGGGAGAGAAACGGGATGAGAAAAAGGAAAAGGGGCGAGGGTTCTGGGAATCCTTGCATGCTTCGCCGATTGATTCGCGACGGCGCCGACCTAATCTCGCCGCTCGGCCGGGTTTTGCATCCCTCCCATGTAACCAGTTACCGTTGGTTTGATTCAGCTGAGTCGAGGTTGAGTTAGGGATCGGATGCAAGCAATGATGATATTGGTGCTGAAAAGCTATGGAAATAGTAGAGGCCGTGGTAGAGGCCAGCGAGGTAATTGTAGAGGATGTGGTGGTAGAAGCACTCATGGTCATGGTTATGGTATAATAAATAGAAGGAATGAGTTTTTACTAATCAGATGGTCACCAATCTGACTCAGGTCAATGAAGCTCGCAAAGAGGACATGGATGATGGTCGACAAGCTAAATGTTAAATGCTATAAATGTTATCCTTATGGGCATTACGCATCTGAGTGCAGATTTCAAAAAGAAGATCAGTCTGGAGAATAAGCTCGTTTCTTCAAAAGAGGAAGATGGAGGCAAAGATACTTGGTTCCTTGACACTGGCTGCACCAACCACATGACCAGAAGCAAGGAGTTGTTCGTTGATTTGGATGAATCAGTGTGGACTGTAGTCAGATTTGTAGATGACAATATGGTGCCAGTAATAGGTAAAAGGAGGATTTTTATTCAACTAAAAAATAGTAATCATTCATGTATTTCTGATGTGTTTTTTATTCCTGCCACGAAGCGTAATTTACTCAGTCCAGGATAATATATTGAAATGGGGTATGATATGCAGTGGGATAATAAGCATATTGCTTGCCATTTATGATGATAGAGGTATCTAAAGGCTCCATTGTCAAAGAATTGCATGTTTCTAGTAGAAATTAAGAGTCATGTTTATCGTTACTTGAGTGCTACTGTAAAAGATGAGTCATGGTTGTGGCATCTTAGATTTGGTCATTTAAATTTTTCGGAGACCAAATTTGTTGCCAAAAAATATATGGTGAAGAGCCTACCTATGATAGATTATCCTGAATAATTTTGTGAGGGATGTGTTTTTGGAAAGCAGCAAAGAAGCCTACTTTTAGGAGTAAATGTCCGGCGTGTCCCAAAACCACTAGTATTAGTGCATTCCGATGCATGTGGTTCAATGAATGCTCCATCCATTGAGAAAAATCGATATTTTCTTACTTCATAGAAAATTTTAGTAGGAAAATATGGATTTATTCTTTGAAGAGAAAACCTGAAGTTTTTGATAATGTCAAGTATTTCAAGGCATTAGTTGAAAAGGAAAGTGGTTATGTTTTTAAATTTTAAGAACTAATAGTGGGTGTGAATACACTTCTAAAGAATTTGAGGACTATTATGCAGATCAAGAAATTGAGTATGAAATCACCATTCCTCACATGTCAAATCATAATGGAGTTGTTGAGAGAAAGAATGGGACCATCATGGACATGACCAGGAGCATGCTAAAGGCCAAAGTTATGCTAAATAGTTTTTGGGCTGAATTTATCTCATATGCTGTTTATTTGTTGAACAGATCTACCAGGAGCTTTGTATAAAATGTCACACTGGAAGATGGTTGGAGTGGATTCAGGCCAAGTGTAAAGCATCTCAAATTATTTGGCTCGATTGCCTATGTTCATGTTCCTAGTGAAGGAGGGAGAAAACTGGATGATAGAGGAGAGAAGGTTGTATTTATTGGCTACAAATTCTGCCATGGGGTACAAGCTGTACAAATGTACAATCCTACTACGAATAAAATGATTTTGAGTAGAGATGTCATCTTTTATGAAGAAAGCATGTAGCATTGGGATGAAGCAACATAGCAATACTTGCAACAAAATCCACACTTAATTGAAATTGAAGATGAAGCTCCTCAAGATGTAATCCCCACTGCAAATAGAGAGACACAAGCTGCCCCCTTAGTTGAAGCTTCAATGATGCAAGCCCCACTTAATAAGAGGCCAGGAGGAGTGCGACAACCATACATACGGCTAAGAGAATTTGAGGTTATAGATGAGGATACAATTAATGATGATGAAGAATTAGTTCACTTTATGATATTTGCAGATTATGATCCTCTTATGAAGAAATGGCCAAAAGTGACAAATGGGTGGAAGCCATGAATGAAGAGATACAGAGAAATGATACGTGGAAACTCAAAAGTATTCCATGAGGACACAAAGCGATTGATGTGAACTGGGTTTTCAAGAGAAAAATCAAACAAAGTGGTGAAGTTGAATGGTACAAAGCGAGTGGTAGCAAAGGGCTATGAGCAACGTCCTAAACTTGATTATCAAAGAGCTTTTTTCTCCAATTGCCAGAATATAACTGTTAGATTATTTATTGCTTTACCTGCACAAAAGTACTGGAAGATTCATCAAATAAACATAAAGTTAGCATTGTTGAATGGTCCACTTGATGAAGAAGTATATGTCAAACAACCGCTGAATTTCATGAAGAAAGGGAGTGAAGGAAAAGTGTATTGGTTTAAAAAAAACTTTATTCGTGTTGAAGCAAGCTCCAAGAGTATAGAATAAGTGCATTAATATATGTCCTTCCAAGAAAATGGGTTTGAAAAATGCTTGTATGAGTATGCTTTATATGTGAAAATTGGAGTTTCCAATGATGTACTGATTGTGTGCCTTTTATGTTGATGACTTAGTTTTTACAGGAAACAACCTTAGCATGATTGAAGAATTCAAGTGAGCAGTGGTGAAAGAATTTGATATGTCCGATTTGGTAATGATGTCGTAATTTATTGGGTTGAGGTTGTGCTAAGCAAATATACAAATTTTCTCTGTTAAAAGAGGTATGCTGTAGAAATTTTGAAGAAGTTTAATATTTTTGACTGCAATCCTGTGCATACTCTAGTTGAAGTTGGAACCAAACTATCCAGAAAATATCATGATTCAGCTATGGATCCTAGATACTTCAAGAGAATAGTTGGTAGCTTGAGGTATTTAACCTGCACAAGGCTTGATATAGCTTACAGAGTTGGTTTGATAAGCAAGTTTTTTTAACACTTAACGCGTAGGCTAGAAGTCTCCAAATCATAAATTTTTTGATAAGTAAATAATATAAAGATAGTAGATCACATCTAATGGCTCGGATCATCAATGTGGAACCTCCCTTGTTCGATCTAAAGCTGATCCGATTCGAGTGGAGATCCACTTGAGTCATATAACGAAGTTTACTTTTCGCTCTCTCTCTATGTGTATATATGTGCGCATATATATATATATATATATATATATATATATATATATATATATATATATATATATATATATATATATATATAGAGAGAGAGAGAGAGAGAGAGAGAGAGAGAGAGAGAGAGATTTGGGTACACTTGAGTGGATCTTCACTCAAATTTGATCTTTGGTCAGATCTAGATAGAACGATGGAGCCCCACACTAATAACTAGAGTTGTTAAATTATTTCCATACTAAAAATCATATGACTTAGAGATCTTCAGCATATGCATCAAGTGATAAAAAAATTGGACAGTTTAAAAAATATGAAATAATGTATATTTTTTCGACCACTTGATTTATAGGTCAATGGTCTTAAATCATATACTTTTTGGTGCCTAAGAAGTTTAGAGATAATAAATTATATCCAATAGCTCAAATTATCTCTAAATTTGTCTGAATCTTAGCAAAAATAGGCTCTTTCGAAAAGAGAATGTGAGTTCAACATAGCAAGATTAAATAAAGAAAATAAAAATGTGATACATTCTAGAAAGGGAAGAATCAAGTTCGTTCCTTGTAACACAATAGAATCTATAATATGGAAGGTGGTTCAAATCTGGCGGCCAAGGAGTACCTTCAGATTGGTTTCGGGTGGTATCTTTCATGCGAAAGAATGATTAATCTTCTTTAGTGATGTCAACCGTTGGATCATTCTGCATGGATCTCAAAGCACTCCAAACTCTATTCATGCACCTCGAAACAGCTATTGCATAATCCAATGATGGATTCGCTCAAGGGAATGATGGTGAGTCCCACTGTGAGGACCCGTGCAGGCGTGTGTTTAGTCCCACATCGGTTATTCGCTGGGTAGATCTTGGGTACTTATACAGGATCAAGGAACCCAAACAATAATCTTCCGGCTAGCCATTTTGGGTGAGGTCCTGGGTTGTTACAAATGGTATCAGAGCGGACCCGGCCCATAACTTATGTGGACTAGGGGACACTGCAGCACGGATCCATTGGGGTTGACCACGGACCGATCGTGGTGTTTGTGATTAGATTTGAATGGATTTGAACCCTTAGCCTGACGAGGACGTCAGGGCTTGAACGGGGGGAATATGTGAGGACCCGTGCGGGCGTGTGTTTAGTCCCACATCGGTTATTCGCTGGGTAGATCTTGTGTACTTATACAGGATCAAGGAACCCAAACAATAACTTCCGGCTAGCTATTTTGGGTGAGGTCCTGGGTTGTTACAAAATGTCACGCCCCAAATCCGGATCATGACACGGCCGTGCTATTGCTATCTTATGCACACAATAACACGAAGCCACATAAAATTTCATAATAAAAATAAATAGTTTCATTTACTAATATCATAACATTGTTCATGAAGTTGGAACAGTACAGAGCTTCTAAAATCTGATTATTACATAACATTTTCAATTACCCCAACCCTGAATAACATCAAGCTCCCTGCTCCTAGTGGTCTTAATCATCTGTAGGAAAAAAATAGATAAAAGGTATGAGCTACACAGCTCAGTAAGTAACCAGGTACTATCTTATTGGATCAAGTACAATTATGCCAATGCAGTGATTAAAAAGCCAACAGTTGATGTAAAATAAAATATTTTATAGATGATATACACAAATCAGGTCATAAAGCAATGCATGTTCTATCCATAAAAGTTTATAATCATGATAATGCAAGTCATATAAAAATATTGCCATTTATCCATACTTTATAAAACATACTCTCAGACAGATGTGCTGCTATGGTCACTATAATCCCGTGACAGGGCCTGTTAATCTTAGTCGACTAATTCTGTTATTCGTTACCAACTTTAACCCGTTGGCAGAGGGCCTGTTATTCTTTGGATGCTAGCTCCAGGGTGTCGACTGGCCTCTATTTCTAGAGGTGGTCATAGCTATCTGAGAGTTCATAAATCATATTCTTTTTCTTTCATAAATCATAATCATCATAAATAGGTTTGAAAATGATAAATGGCATTATATAATTTAAAATGCATAACCATGCCTCAAATATCATTTTTCATACAATTTAACATAATCATAATTTCATAACTCATACATCATCAAATATTCATGAAGGATGCTCTTTAATCAAATTCATGTATCACATGCAATCATATACTTGATCCTAATTTTGAGGAAAATATATCATAAGCAATACATTTTCATAATGATGAATAAACAGTAATTTAAAAACTTTAAGATCAGTGCCAAGGTTACTTACTGCAATATGCTTTCCAATTTCTTACGTCCGGGTGACAAATCCTTGATCACCTAAATAAATCACATAAGGGTCGCATTATTCTCTATTTATTTTATAATTTTCTAATTTATCATAACATGAATTTACTTGCTTGGATCTCAAGTCCAATTTATTTAATTTAGAGCCCTTGGCCTCGATTTAGAACCAGATTGGGTTCACGTAGGTCAATTGGGTCTTTAATTAAAGAATTGGGCTCGGTTCCTGATTGGGTCTAGCCCTATCGGGTCAATTTGGTCTTCTGATTATGTTATTGGGCTCAATTTCAAGTCCAATTAAGTTTAATTTTGGTCCAGGGTCAATGTGGCTCATCTAGGCTTGAGTCAGGGTCAGCCCAAAGTCAATTCGGTCTCAATTTAGTTAAACTGGTTTTGAATTGGGCTTGATTCATATTCAATTTGGGTCTGCTGAGACTAACTCAGCTTAATTAGGTTCAGATCCAACTCAATTGGGTTTAATTTGGTTCGGATTTAACCTAATTTATAGTTTGGGTTCGTCCGGACTTAGCCTAATCTGACTGGGCTCGGTATTAATCAAATTTGGCTAAACCCTTTTTTGTTTTTTTTATTTGAGCCTAACAGGTTCGGATCCGTACCCGGATCAGACCCGTTAGGTCGGACCCGTTAAGGGTCTCTCACTTCTTTTCTTTTTTTTTTTCCTTTCCTTTTCTTTTCTTTTTCTTTTCTTTTTCTTCTTTTCTTCTTTTTCTTTTCTTCCTTCTTCCTTCTTCCTTCCCGAACCTTCTTCTCCCTTTTTTTTTTCTTTCTTTTTCTTCTCCTCCTCTTCTCTTCTCCCGATTTCTCCTTCCCCCTTTTCTTCCCATTTCTTCTCCCATGGAGGGAGGAGGGCGAGCTCGGGAGGAACAGGCAGCGGCCGATGGCGCCCGGCGGCCGGCCCGCGGCCGTGCCCGTGGTCGTGCTCGGGGGCGCATCGGCGGCCCGCGGCCGCGTCTGCCTCCCGCTGCCGGCGACCCGCGTCCCACGGCCGACGACCCGCGGCCCACGGCCGAGGCCGGTGTCCGCGGTTGCGGCTGCGGATCACCCACTGGTAAGTCTTTTTTTTTTTTTTTTAATCTTCTCCTCCCCCTTCCTTCTCCTGTGAAGGGGAATAGGCTCGGGAGAGGGTCGGCTTGGGGCCGACGGCACCAGCTGCGCCTATGGCAGCCTCGGTAGCCGCGGTCTGCCTCCCCCTCTTCATCTCTCTTATTCTTTTTTTTTTTTTTTTCTTCCTCCCCTTCTTTCTCCCGTGGAGTGGAGATCGGACTCGGGGAGGGCCTGAGCCACAGTCGGTGGCGCTCCCCGGCCGGTCAGCGACACCAGCCGCGCCTGCAGCCGCAACTGGTGCTCACGGCCGACGGCCTGCGGCCGCCGTGGCCTGTGACCGATGCTGCTCGGCCACCCCGACCGACGCCCGTCTTTTTTTTTTTTTATCTCTAAGCTGGATCTTAAAAAAAAATAAATGAAGAAGGGCTTTACCTGCTTTGAAGGGGATCGTTCGTCTCCTACTCCGACGATGCAGCCCTCTGCTCCGATGGCGTGGGTCTAACACCGGATCCTGCCAACCGTGAAGGTTTGTGAGAGAGAGAGACAGTGGAGAAGAGGGAAGAGGATGATGAAATTCCCCACCGATCGAGGCTTCTTGAAGCCTCCGATTGCTGGGAAAGGCGGGCGGTTGTAACCGCCCACCATCGACGGTGTAATGCCCCCCCCCCCTCCGTTTCTCTTGGGAGTGAGGCGGTTATCACATTCTCCCCTCCTTATTAAAATTTCGTCCTCGAAATTTACATACCTGCATTGTCAAAGAGTTGTGGATGTCTCGCTCGCATATCCTCCTCAAGTTCCCATGTGGCCTCTCTCTCCGAATGGTTGCTCCACTGAACTTTCACATAGGGGATGATACGTCGCCTCAGGACCTGCTCCTTATGATCAATGATGCGTATAGGATACTCTTTATAAATCAGGTCTCAATCAATCTGCAGGGGCTTGTGCTGTACTATATGGTTGGGATCAGGAATGTATCTCCGTAGAAGAGAAACGTGAAAGACATTATGCACACTGGATAACTCTGGTGGCAAAGCTAGTGTTAGCATCCCACATATGCCAAATTTTCAGATTGCAGCGGAAAAACTATGCGGGATCCGTTCATCGCATGAACGTATTTTAAAACCATTCGTTTGTAGATAGATTAGAATTAAATTATTTTAAACCATTTTAAAATCATTAAGAAGATCAGATCTTCACCTTGTGCGGGTAGATGGTCTCCGCAAATCTGATTTACGTGGATTTGTAGAAGGTTCGATGGAAGCCGAACAAACGTCCGGCCTCTACGGGTATCCACACGAGGTAATGATTCGATCGAAGCCTATGTATCTCCCCGGGGTGCTAGCTCCCTTGCAGAGATGGCTTTTGATGGCTGAAGTCCTCCCTTTCAATCAACTCTTGAATGCTTAGGGAGGAGGAGGAAGAAAGACGGATCAAAGGGAACAAGAACAAAACACTTTCAGCCTTTTTCCCTTTTCTTTTGTTGGCACCAAGAATAAAGAAGGAGGAGAGCCACCAAGGATTCTTCTTCCTCTTCTCTTGCTTGCAGATGAAAGGAGGAGGAAGGGGGTCCTATTTGCTGCCGTGAACACCAAAAGAGGGATTAGAGGAGGGGCTGAACCCCTCCTCCTTTTATTTCTCCATGAGATAAGGATGAGCTCCTTATTTTTAGGAGCTCACCCTTATCTCCCCAATTCGGCGGCAAGGAGGGGCTTACGCCCCTCCTTTTTCTTCCACGCACTTCCCAAGGGGAGGGGCGTGGGCCCCTCCCCCATATCCCATTTTATTAGCCATTTAATCAAATTAAGTGGCAAGATGGTTTGGGTTCATTTTATGAGTCCAATCCTAGTCAAAATAGGATTTTTATGAACCCATTTCAATTTCCTCCAATTCCTAATCCAATTAGAATTTAATTGAGCCATGACTCTATTGAACTCTTCAATCCTAACCTAATTAGGAGTCATGAAATTAATTAAATTAAATTTAAAATTAATTAGGACTTAAAATAATCCTAATCTAATTAGGACTTATTAAATTTCAGCCCTAAGACAATTAGGACTTTAAAAATCCTATTCCAAATAGGATTCTAATTTAATTTGAAATCCTAATCCAATTAGGACTCCAAGGATCCTACTCCAAGTAGGACTCGTGATCAAGTCCAATTAATTAAATTTAATTAATTAAATTAAATTACAATTCGATTGCAATTGTTCCTTCTTCCAACCACTAACTCTTAGCGGGTTATCCATTTATCAATCTAATTGATTATTTGTGATTCCTAATCACATTCAACCATCGGATCGGTCAATACCTCTAATATGTGTGACCCCATAGGTTCTATTATGACTGGTAGTGAGATATATTGCGATCTCTATCACAATATCATTGAAAACTCCTTTCAATGGGTTGAAACAATTTCAACTCAACTCATCAGGGTTTATCGACCATCAAGATGATCCCTGTGAGTCTCACCATCCACCAGTGACACCTAGCAGTATGTAGTGGCCACCCAGTAGAATAGAATGATGAACCTCTAGGTGCAGTTATCGTATGATACAGTCCTTCTATCGTGGATTCCTACAGACCGGAGGTCATGGATAACTCGTCAAACCCCGTTGTCTGTCATATGTCTAGATTTATTCGACTTGAGTTCGATAGTGGAAAACTCTTTCTCCACTTTATATTATTGCCCTGGCCAAGGTCTTAGAACTCAGTCTAATAAATCACATAGGATCACTCCTCTTCTATCAAGGTCGATAGATTCCATGTAAGTGCATACCCTACTCCTACAGTGAACTTACTGCAGCCAATCTACACTACAAGGACCCATATGGCTAGAGACCATGTATACGTGTAGTCAAACTACAATAACCTCACTGTGAGTAGCCGAAGCACCGCAGGTCAAAGGACCAGTCATACTACTGCAACATCAAGCAAGTCATTGACGAGTGGATAGACATCCAAGTGACTTCTTGTCTTGGTCACGCTCAGTACCCTTGTTCTCTAACAAGCACCTGCACTATCACTTCAGTGTCCCTACACTGTGGACTCGAGTCTCGTCCATCCAGAAGAATAGTGATCTGTGCACTGATCGGATCGATCACCGTCCTCGTGATGATCCATTGATCAGGAGCATTTAGAAGTTAATCACCAATGATACATGGCTCAAATTCTCAACTCTTGAGAATATGTATCATCATCTTATTAATTCCTTGGACGATTCATAGACACATAAACAATATGAATGAAAAAGATGCCCATTTATTATTCAATAATAATAAAGTCAAGTACAAATTTATGTCCTAGAATTAATAATGTGTCCGCCAGATTGGCTTCTAGGGCATACATCTAACAATCTCCCACTTGCACTAAAGCCAATCAGATATATATCTAAGTCCCATCTTCTCAAGGTGGGCTTCTGTCTTCTGTTAATTTAACTACTTAGTGAGCGGGTCTGCCACGTTGTCCGCGGAGTCTACTCTCTGCACCTCGACATATTTCTTCTCGAGGTATTCGCGTATGAGGTGAAAGCGCCGCTCTATGTGCTTGGACTTCTGATGAGACCTTGGCTCCTTAGCAAGAGCTATGGCACCATTATTATCGCAGTAGAGTGTGATGGCATCCGATGGCATTACATCTAGCTCTGCAATGAATTTGTTGAACCAGAAGGCTTCCTTTGCAGCTTCAGAGGCGGCGATATACTCAGCTTCATGGTAGAATCAGCAATGATCGGTTGTTTGGAACTCTTCCAATTTACCGTACCACCATTGCACAAGAACACATATCCAGATGTAGACTTTCTATCATCAATATCAGTCATAAAATCTGAATCTGTGTATCCTTCTATCTTTAACTCTGATGATCCTCCAAAAACCAAGAACAAATCTTTAGTTCTTCTCAAGTACTTAAGAATGTTCTTCACAGCTGTCCAGTGCTCTTCACCTGGATTCGACTGATATCTGCTAGTGACACTCACAGCAAGGGCTATATCAGGTCGTGTACACAGCATGGCATACATGAGGCTTCCTATTGCAGAAGCATAAGGAATCCTGCTCATGCGTTGAATCTCTTCAGATGTGTTGGGGCACATCTTTCTGGAGAGATGAATCCCATGCCTAAGGGGTAATAGACCCCTCTTGGAGTTTTTCATACTGAACCTCTTCAGTACCTCCTCTATGTACATCTTTTGTGATAGGCCAAGCATCCTTTTAGATCTATCCCTATAGACCTTTATCCCCAAAATGTAGGATGCTTCCCCAAGGTCTTTCATGGAGAACTCTTTTGATAACCAGACCTTGACCGAGGTTAGCATAGGAATATCATTTCCTATCAGGAGGATGTCATCCACGTACAGTACGAGGAACACGACAGTACTCCCACTAACCTTCTTGTAAACACACGGTTCCTCTTCGTTCTTGATGAACTCAAACGATTTGATCGCATCATTAAAACGAGTGTTCCAACTCCGAGATGCTTGCTTTAGTCCATAGATGGACCTTTGCAGCTTACAGACCTTGTGATCACCATCACTGGAAGTGAAACCCAAAGGCTGCTCCATATAGATATCTTCATCAAGATATCCATTCAGGAAAGCAGTTTTCACATCCATCTGCCATATTTCATAATCATGAAATGCTGCAATGGCAAGCAATGTTCGAATGGATTTCAGCATGGCTACAGGTGAAAAGGTCTCCTGATAGTCAATGCCTTCGCGCTGACTATACCCTTTCGCTACTAGCCTTGCCTTATAGGTCTCTACCTTTCCATCCGAACCTATCTTCCTTTTATAGATCCATTTACATCCAATAGGTACTATACCTTCTGGTGGATCTACTAAGATCCAGACTTGGTTGGAATACATGGAGTCTATCTCTGACTTCATGGCTTCCAGCCATTTCTCGGAATCGATATCAGATATCGCCTCGTCGTAGGTATTGGGATCCTGTACATGTTCCCTATCTCCCATGAGGAACATTTTCTCGGTGTCCTCTACTAGTATACCTAAGTATCTATCGGGAGGATGGGAGACCCTACTAGATCTACGAGGTGGAGGAGGTACTACGTGTACTGGCTCTGTATGAATAGGTTCTATAGGATCCATGACTCGTTGCTTTTTAGAGACTCTCTCTTCAAGCTCAATTTTTCTCTCACTGCCTCTATCAAGGATAAACTGTTTTTCCAGAAAGACGGCATGTCGGCTCACAAACACATTGTGATCCTCAGAGATGTAAAAATTGTATCCTAATGACTCTTTAGGATATCCAATGAAACGAGCACTTATGGTCCTAGGCTCTAACTTGTCCGCCTGTAGTCGCTTGACGTGGGCCGGACATCCCCAAATCTTGAGATGACCAAGACTCGGCTTCTTACCATGCCATATCTCATACGGTGTGGTAGGAACGGATTTAGAGGGAATTCTATTCAATAAATAAATCGCGGATAATAAGGCATCTTTCCAAAGAAACATAGGCAGATCTGTGAAGCTCATCATGGATCGGACCATATCCAATAGAGTCCGATTCCTCCTTTCTGACACCCCGTTGAGTTGAGGTGTACCCGGAGGTGTCCATTGTGAGACTATGCCATTCTCCTTGAGATAGTCCCGGAATTTCCCACTAAGGTATTCTCCTCCTCGATCTGATCAAAGAACCTTAAGGGTTTTTCCTGTCTGTTTTTCTACTTCATTTCTGAACTCTTTGAACTTTTCGAAAGACTCAGATTTGTATCTCATAAGATACACATACCCATATCGTGAATAGTCATCGGTAAAGGTAATGAAGTATGAATAATTACCCCTGGCTAGCACATCGAATGGGCCACACACATCAGTGTGTAGCAGGGTAAGTATTTCAGTGGTCCTCTCCCCATGTCCTACAAAGGGTAATCTAGCCATTTTTCCTTGAAGACAGGACTCACAAACTGGATATGACTCAGAAGTCAATGGGCCGAGAAACCCATCTTTCTCCAATTTGTTCATTCTGTCCTCTCCAATATGGCCAAGCCTGAGGTGCCACAAATACTTCTGGTTTATCTCATCTCTCGATCTTTTAGATCCTATGGCATCCACTACTTGCTCAGACACATTCACAGACACATCAATATGCAAGTGATAGAGACTGTCAATCATGAAACCACGTGCAACTAATTTATTTCTGAAATAAATAGAACAGCAGTCTTTGTCAAAAGTCAAAACATGACCATCCTGTGCTAAACACGAAACAGAAATCAAATTCCTGCTAGCAGCAGGGACATAATAACAGTCTCCAAGCAATAAACTAAATCTAGACGGTAATCGCAGAGGGTAGGTGCCCACAGCTACAGCAGCAACTCTTGCCCCGTTGCCAACCCGAAGGGTCACTGCACCTTCCGCCAGCCTCCTACTTTCCTTTAGACCCTGCATAGTAGTGCACAAATGAGCACTAGAACCAGAATCTATAACCCAACTAGAAGTAGAAGAAACCGTAAGGTTAGTTTCAATCACGAGCAAGTCTAGCATACCTTCAGAAGGTGTGTCCTTTTTGTTCTTCAGGCTCTCGAGGTATGAAGGGCAGTTCCTTTTCCAGTGGCCATTGACGTTGCAGTGGAAACATTTTCCTTTGTCATCAGCCCTTTTCTTATGAACTTCCTTCTTAGGCTTTTTGTCTTTCTTGTGCTTCTTTGCAGGCTTCTTTTTCTTCCAAGTAGACTTTCTCTTGGAACTAGAAGTCAGCTCAGTAGCCAGAACAGAGCCCCTTGAACCTTTCAAGGCCCCTTCAGCAGTTACCAACATATTCAACAATTCGGTCTTTGCGCATTCAATTTTATTCATATGGTAGTTTACTATAAACTGACAAAATGAATCAGGAAGGGATTGCAGGATCAGATCTATCTGCAGTTCCTTATGCATGGACATACCGAGCTTCTCAAGTTCCTCGAGGTCCTTGATCATAGTCAAACAGTGATCGTGGACAGACTGCCCCTCACGCATCTTTGCCTTGAAGAGCCTCTTGGACACTTCAAAGCGTGCAGTGCGGCTCTGCTCACCATACAACTCTTGCAGATGAGCCAGTATTTCCCTAGCAGTCTTTATGTTCTCATGCTGGCATTGAAGTTCGTTAGTCATGGATGCCATGATGTAGCACTTGACCCTAATGTCGTCATCAGTCCATTTCTGATGCGTCTCACGCTGATCATCAGTAGGACGTGCTGGTAGCCTAGGGATATCTTTTTCGAGCACATACCCTATTTTCTCACAATTCAGAACAATTTTCAGGTTCCTAAGCCAGTCTTTATAGTTGGTTCCGGTCAGTCTGTTGGTCTCAAGGATTCGGGTCAAAGGGTTTGAAGCTGACATTGTGATCTGTAGAGAGTAAAGATTCTAGTTAGACTTTGTACTTGAACTAAATTTGTTCTAGGGACTTTTAAAACAAATATGCTCCCACTATTTTCTCGAATCCTTCATACTCCCCTGATGGAGAAACGAAAATCCTACGCGACTAGGATTTTTAGTGGGTACTGCGGTCTCACCGATTTACATGCCGCCTCACCTAACAGTTATTGGTGACATATAAATGGATGAGTGTACAACTCTTGTACAATGTTTCTCAAGCAAATTGCAGTGGTACTTGGTCTCTAAGTCATGAAGACCTCACCTAACAGTTATTGGCCCCATTACTTAGTTAAGTCAGACCCACCATATAACCGCAGAAATAAAGTCGTCATTGGGTCCTCACCTAACAGTTATTGGTGCCCAACCCCACCTTTACCCCACAACATCTCATGTCTAATAGAGAGGTCCAGTCCCCCGATGCAACTTGCCCACTATGTCCAGCCGAGACAAATCAACACCGAAAAGACCTTAGCAGCTCTACTATGGTGGAAGACCTATGGACTTAATATTGCATAATCAAGTCTTAGTGTTTGCAACTTGAGTTCTTCATAAGAGGTAATCGAACAATTGGCCAGGTAAGCAGGTGGGAGGCTCCCCTTACTCAGAGAGTAAGGTCCTAATTAAGTAATCACCTTATAGGCTTGCCTAGACACCAATTAGATCAATTAATCTAATATGACTAACTCATGTTGGTTCACCCTCGACTGATTAGGGAGGTTTCAATTTAGGTCTCACTCGATCGCGTATTCACATCTCATGCAAATATAAGTCTACCCGCATAGACATAAGCATTAAACATCCAAGCATTTATCAAAAATAAAATTAAATGGTGATGATCATGGATCCAAGATGGGGTCATTTTACAAGCACATGCACGTCAATTGGTTTGATCGTCTTCAACTCTTGACTCGATCTTGATCCTCTAGGTCCAATTGTGATCAACTCCTTGATCCATCTTCAATCAACCCTTGATCTTGATCCGCGCATGTTGAGCTTGTTGATGTACATATCGATCAACCATCGACGTGCAACACACATCACAGTTTACATCCCAGATTGCTTTAAAAATTAAATAAAAATAAAAATAAAATTACAACCCTTTTCATTGAGACACACAGGTCTCTAATACATGAATTTAAGATGCACGCAGGCATCTGAAAATTAAAATTACATGCATCACAGAACATCACAGAACATTTCAGCACATTCAAAGGGTCCATCCATGATCATCACCATACGCATCACATGCATAAAAAATTATTTTCAGATCTGTAATTTAACTGATTATATCATCTCATGACTTGCTGATCATGCATGATTTGATTCTAAACATTTGTAATTACATTATTAATGCATTAGAATCATTAATCTAAGCATCCATTAATTAGTATGCAGAAAAAACAGCAAGCTGAAAATTCTGCATACTTAATTTTCAGCAAGCATAATCCCTTAAATTTCAGATCTAAAATGCCTTGAAAAATTTAATTCTAATCTTAATCTACATAACCATGGCTCTGATATCACTGTTAGCATCCCACATATGCCATGAAAATTTCGAATAATTTTCAGATTGCAGCGAAAAAACTATGCGGGATCCGTTCATCGCATGAACGTATTTTAAAACCATTTGTTTGTAGATAGATTAGAATTAAATTATTTTAAACCATTTTAAAATCATTAAGAAGATCAGATCTTCACCTTGTGCGGGTAGATGGTCTCCGCAAATCTGATTTACGTGGATTTGTAGAAGGTTCGATGGAAGCCGCACACGCGTCCGGCCTCTACGGGTATCCACACAAGGTAATGATTCGATCGAAGCCTATGTATCTCCCCGGGGTGCTAGCTCCCTTGCAGAGATGGCTTTTGATGGCTGAAGTCCTCCCTTTCAATCAACTCTTGAATGCTTAGGGAGGAGGAGGAAGAAAGACGGATCAAAGGGAACAAGAACAAAACACTTTCAGCCTTTTTCCCTTTTCTTTTGTTGGCACCAAGAATGAAGAAGGAGGAGAGCCACCAAGGATTCTTCTTCCTCTTCTCTTGCTTGCAGATGAAAGGAGGAGGAAGGGGGTCCTATTTGCTGCCGTGAACACCAAAAGAGGGATTAGAGGAGGGGCCGAACCCCTCCTCCTTTTATTTCTCCATGAGATAAGGATGAGCTCCTTATTTTTAGGAGCTCACCCTTATCTCCCCAATTCGGCAGCAAGGAGGGGCTTACGCCCCTCCTTTTTCTTCCACGCACTTCCCAAGGGGAGGGGCGTGGGCCCCTCCCCCATATCCCATTTTATTAGCCATTTAATCAAATTAAGTGGCAAGATGGTTTGGGTTCATTTTATGAGTCCAATCCTAGTCAAAATAGGATTTTTATGAACCCATTTCAATTTCCTCCAATTCCTAATCCAATTAGAATTTAATTGAGCCATGACTCTATTGAACTCTTCAATCCTAATCTAATTAGAAGTCATGAAATTAATTAAATTAAATTTAAAATTAATTAGGACTTAAAATAATCCTAATCTAATTAGGACTTATTAAATTTCAGCCCTAAGACAATTAGGACTTTAAAAATCCTATTCCAAATAGGATTCTAATTTAATTTGAAATCCTAATCCAATTAGGACTCCAAGGATCCTACTCCAAGTAGGACTCGTGATCAAGTCCAATTAATTAAATTTAATTAATTAAATTAAATTACAATTCGATTGCAATTGTTCCTTCTTCCAACCACTAACTCTTAGCGGGTTATCCATTTATCAATCTAATTGATTATTTGTGATTCCTAATCACATTCAACCATCGGATCGGTCAATACCTCTAATGTGTGTGACCCCATAGGTTCTATTCTGACTGGTAGTGAGATATATTGCGATCTCTATCACAATATCATTGAAAACTCCTTTCAATGGGTTGAAACAATTTCAACTCAACTCATCAGGGTTTATCGACCATCAAGATGATCCCTGTGAGTCTCACCATCCACCAGTGACACCTAGCAGTATGTAGTGGCCACCCAGTAGAATAGAATGATGAACCTCTAGGTGCAGTTATCGTATGATACAGTCCTTCTATCGTGGATCCCTACAGACCGGAGGTCATGGATAACTCGTCAAACTCTGTTGTCTGTCATATGTCTAGATTTATTCGACTTGAGTTCGATAGTGGAAAACTCTTTCTCCACTTTATATTACTGCCCTGGCCAAGGTCTTAGAACTCAGTCTAATAAATCACATAGGATCACTCCTCTTCTATCAAGGTCGATAGATTCCATGTAAGTGCATACCCTACTCCTACAGTGAACTTACTGCAGCCAATCTACACTACAAGGACCCATATGGCTAGAGACCATGTATACGTGTAGTCAAACTACAATAACCTCACTGTGAGTAGCCGAAGCACCGCAGGTCAAAGGACCAGTCATACTACTGCAACATCAAGCAAGTCACTGACGAGTGGATAGACATCCAAGTGACTTCTTGTCTTGGTCACGCTCAGTACCCTTGTTCTCTAACAAGCACCTGCACTATCACTTCAGTGTCCCTACACTGTGGACTCGAGTCTCGTCCATCCAGAAGAATAGTAATCTGTGCACTGATCGGATCGATCACCGTCCTCGTGATGATCCATTGATCAGGAGCATTTAGAAATTAATCACCAATGATACATGGCTCAAATTCTCAACTCTTGAGAATATGTATCATCATCTTATTAATTTCTTGGACGATTCATAGACACATAAACAATATGAATGAAAAAGATGCCCATTTATTATTCAATAATAATAAAGTCAAGTACAAATTTATGTCCTAGAATTAATAATGTGTCCGCCAGATTGGCTTCTAGGGCATACATCTAACAGCTAGTTTGTAAGCAACCTCCCCTACTCTGGAAAGAATCTCAAAGGGTCCAATGTAGCGAGGATTCAATTTACTATGTCTTCCAAATCTTGTAACACCTTTCGAGGGTGAAACCTTTAAGAATACAAAGTCCCCCTCCTGAAATTTCACTTCTCTTCTTTTCTTATCTGCCCAGCTTTTCTGTCTATCTTGAGCTGCCTTGAGCCTTTTCCTGATCAGTAGAATCTTCTCCCTAGCACTTTGAACTAATTCAGGGCCCAACAACTTCTTCTCTCCAACATCATCCCAATGTAGAGGAGACCGACATTTTCTTCCATACAAGGCTTCATAAGGTGCCATCTGGATGCTAGAATGATAGCTATTATTGTAAGCAAACTCCACTAGTGATATATGATTGTGGAGTGATCGATTAAAACCCCGTTTGATTTTGATGAGCTCAAAGCATTTGAGTATATCTTGTGATTACTAATGAATTCAATTGAGTGTTTCAGTGAAAATCCTGTCCAAGTGTCTCTAGACTTGGTTCATAGCATTTTGGATAAGTTAAGAAGTCTGCATGAACCAATGTCTGAGATACGAGTCGACTCCCGAGTTTCACGAGTCGACTCCAAGCGTATCAAGGTCACTGGCACGAGCTCGAGTCGACTCCTGATCAGTACGAGTCGACTCCGACTGAAAACAGACAGAAGGACAGAAGAGCAGTTTTTCAGGTCTGAGATTCGAGTCGACTCCAGTGGAATGCGAGTCGACTCCCAGCGGTACACACAGAAAAAGTCAGAGAGCGTTTTATGGACTCTGAGATTCGAGTCGACTCCAGTGGAACGCGAGTCGACTCCCAGCGGTACACAAAGAAAAAGTCAGAGAGCGTTTTATGGACTCTGAGATTCGAGTCGACTCCCGCTGTACGTGAGTCGACTCCGAGACTGTGCGACCATCGACAGACAGAAGACCATGTTACTGCCTCTGAGATTCGAGTCGACTCCCAGACAGCTCGAGTCGACTCCAAGACAAGCTTCACGTCAAAAGGCAGAAGACCAACTTTCGGAAACTGAGAGCCGAGTCGACTCCAAGGAAGTTCGAGTCGACTCCAAGACTGGATGAGCCAAAAGACAGAGAATCGGGAGTTCGGGCTCTGAGATTCGAGTCGACTTCCAGGACAGTCGAGTCGACTCGAGTGGACAAAATTCAAATTTGGATCCACGGACTACAGAGGATGAGCCGACTCCAAAATTGCCAGGTCAGCGCCAGAAGTTGGCGAGTCGACTCCGGGTCAAGACGAGTCGACTCCCAGTCAAGACGGCAACTTTAATTCAAACTGGAAACAGTTGCCGAGTCGACTCCGGAAAAGCTCGAGTCGACTCCTGCTACAGCCGAGTCGACTCCTGATCGCGCGAGTCGACTCCAACCCACCAACGGTCACATTGTCAGGCTGCGCAGAGTGTGCAGAACGGCCAGAAAAAGCAGAGTAACGGCTAGTTTCCGTGGGGGTTGGCTTAAATAGCCACAGAAGACTGTAGCAAGGTAGAGAACACACATTCCACTCCTAGCATTCAAGTCTTCAAGCTCTCTAAGTGCTCTTCAACGAGAAAAAGGGAAGATCTGCATTTACTGCTCCACCAACATCTTCCCAGCATTCAAAGCTTCCTCCTCCTGCTTTCAAGTCGATCACTCTTTCAAGAGGAGACCGGAGTTCCAGAAGCCACACCTCTTCACCATCTTAAAAGCGTTTGAGGGCTTCTAACTCCTTTACGATTATATTGTTTTAAATCTGCTTTTTGAGAAGCTATTTTCTGTTTTCTTCTATCTCGTGTATTTACTTGATTCAATCGGGGGATTGAATCAAGGGGATTAAGGTTGGTTGGTGAGCCGGTTTAAAACCAACGAGTGTAAGGGTTTGATTGTGAGCCCGGGAAAACAATCGGGGTTGGTTCTAGTCGGTGAGCCTGGGAAAACCGACCGAGTTCGTTGTGAGCTCGTAAAACAACAAGTTCGGTTGTGAGCTTGCAAAACAACCGGCTGTAATCCAAGGGGGTTATAGTGAAATTCCCAAGTGAGACTTGGGGAGTGGACGTAGGAGCAAGGGTTAGCTCCGAACCACTATAAAACTTTGTGTTTGTAGTGCATTGTCTCTCATCTTCTTCCCCACACATTACTCACAGCACTTAGCCTTAATTAAATAACTGGCTATAGTATTTAGTTAATCATCCACAAAGTTTTAATTAGCTAAGTTAATTTAAAAACCCAATTCACCCCCCCCCCCTCTTGGGTTGTCTATCTGGGCAACAAGTGGTATCAGAGCCAAAAACTCTTCCACTCAAGAGTTAAAAGATCAAAATGACAACCCCATTTGGATCTTCTCACATTGAGGGTCAGTCCACCTAAAGACCTCCTTTCTTCAATGGATCCGACTACTCATACTGGAAGGCTAGGATGAGAATATTCATCCAAGCCCAAGACTATGAGATGTGGACCATTGTAGTGAATGGCCCATACATCCCATCCACATATGTAGAGGGTGTTAAGGTACCCAAACTAGAAACGGATTGGGATGAACATGACATGAGGAAGGCACAACTAAACTCTAAAGCAATGAATGTGTTTTATTGTGCCTTAGACCGTAATGAATTCAATAGAGTTTCAACTTGTAATTCTGCAAAAGAAATTTGGGACAGACTTGAAGTGACCCATGAGGGCACGAATCAAGTCAAGGAATCCAAAATAAACATCTTGGTTCATAAATATGAACTATTTAAAATGGATTCAAATGAAACAATCACAAGCATGTTCACTAGGTTTACTGATATTGTCAATGGCCTAAAAAGCCTTGGCAAGAACTATACTAACAGTGAACTTGTCAGGAAAATCCTTCGGTGTCTACCAAGGTCGTGGGAAGCCAAGGTGACGGCGATCCAAGAAGCTAAAGACTTGAACAAGCTTCAACTTGAAGAGCTCCTTGGATCCCTGATGACGCATGAGCTTACCATGAAACAACACAACGAGGAAGAGTCCTCCCATAAGAAAAAGGTAATAGCTTTAAAATCTACTTCTTCTAACAAGGACCTGTCTTGCAGCAGCAGCAGTGAAGAGGAAGAAGATGAGGAAGATGGTGGTGAGGCACTTCTTGTGCGCAAGTTCAAGAAGTTTATCAATCACAAGAAGACGTATCATCAAAGGAGAGGTCCCTCAAATTCCTACCGCAGAGACAAAGGTAAGAAAAGGGAAAATGAGGGGATTGGGTGTTACGAGTGCAAGAAGCCGGGACACATAAGAGCAGAGTGCCCCTTACTGAAGAAGGGGAATAAGTACAAGAAGAAGAAGGCACTTGTCACTACCCTATCGGACTCCGACGCATCATCTTCATCATCGGATGAAGAACAAGAAGAGAAGGCCAATTTCTGTTTCATGGCCAACGAAAATGAGGTAATTTCCGATACGCATTTTGATTTTACATTTGATGAACTTTATGATGCGTTCAATGGATTAATGATTGAGTATAAGAATATAAATGTTAAAAACAGAGAACTAAAAGTAACTAACCAAAGTTATATTCATAAGCATGATTCATTAATTAAGGATAAAGATAATCTCACCAAAGAAAATCTAGAACTTAAGACAAGCAACCAACTCCTAATTAGGAAGACTAACACCTTAACGAAAGATATTGAGAAACTAACAAAGGAATTTTCAGATCTCAAAAACCATAAACAAGTCTTAAACAAGGATCTAACTAAAGAGCTAAATGATCTAAAAACCGAAAATCAGACATTAACTAAAGAACTAAACAAATACAAACCCTTAGTTGAAAAATTCACATATAGTTCTGAAAAGTTAAACATGATACTTAATAATCAACGAGCCGTATTTAATAAAGCGGGTTTAGGGTATAAACCAAGGAATAAGCAAAAACTTCTTAGTAACTTCTTTGTTAAAGCTGGGGAAACTAAAATTGAGAAAATAACTTGCTTTTGTTGTGGAATAGTAGGACATAAAGCAAATGCATGTAATTTTAGGAAAAGTAAAACTAAAAGAAAAAATAAAAGGGTATGGGTTCCAAAAGGAACCAACTTGACTAACCATGAAGGACCCAAGAAAACTTGGGTATCTAAGATGACATGATTTGCTTGTGTAGGAGTGTCTTGCAGCCAAGGTCAACAAAAACTGCTGGTATTTGGATAGTGGCTGTTCAAGGCACATGACGGGTGATAAAGATCAATTTTTCACCCTTGAAGCTAAGAAGGGAGGTGCTGTGACTTTTGGAGACAACAACCAAGGTCACATCATTGGTATTGGTAAAGTTCAAATCACCCCTTCTATCTTTATAGATAATGTTAGATATGTTGATGGTCTTAAGCATAACTTGTTAAGCATTAGTCAATTATGTGATAAAGGATATGATGTTATGTTTAAACCATCACTATGTATTATAACAAATCCTAATGATAATAGTTTAGTTTTTAAAGGGATGAGACGTGGAAATGTATATGTGGTAGATCTAGAAGACCTTACAAAACATAACCAATGTTTAGTTGTTAATGAAACTAAAGAAAATGATGCTAGTTGGTTATGGCACCGTAAGTTAGGTCATGCAAGCATGGACACAATAACTAAACTAGTTAAAAGAGACTCCGTGATAGGTTTGCCAAAATTAAAATTTGAAAAGAACAAAATATGTGAAGCATGTCAATTTGGCAAACAATCTAGAAACTCTTTTAAATCCATAAAATGTGTCTCTACTTCTAGGCCTCTAGAATTACTACACATGGACCTATTTGGTCCAACTAGAACAACAAGCCTAGGTGGAAATAAATATGGTCTAGTTATAGTAGATGATTACTCTAGGTACACATGGGTCATGTTTCTAGCGCATAAGGATCAAGCATTTTCTATGTTTAAGAAGTTCCATAAGGAAGTAACAAATGCTAGAGAGTCCTCAGTTATAGCTATTAGAAGTGACCATGGTACCGAATTCGAAAATCAATTATTTGATGAATTTTGTAGTAAAAAGGGGATAACCCATAATTTCTCAGCACCTAGGACACCACAACAAAATGGAGTTGTGGAAAGGAAAAATAGAACCCTAGAGGAAATGGCTAGAACGATGTTATGTGAAAGTAACCTCCCTAAGTACTTTTGGGGAGAAGCCATTAATACTTCTTGCCATGTATTAAATAGAGTTCTATTAAGACCCATCATAAAGAAAACACCATATGAACTGTGGAAAAACAGAAAACCAAAGGTTAACTATTTTCATGTTTTCGGATGTAGGTGTTTTGTACATAATAATGGGAAAGATAATCTAGGGAAATTTGATCCAAAATCTGATGAAGGAATATCCCTAGGTTATTCTACAACTAGTAAAGCCTATAGAATCTTTAATAAAAGAATCCTAGTTATAGAAGAATCTATACATGTTGTTTTTGATGACTCTAGTGACATCTCATCTAGTAAGAAGGTTAATTTTGATGATGATATTGAAATACTTGAAGAAAAGATAGATGAGATGGGATTACAAGATGATAATCAAAAGTTGATTGAAGGAGAATCATCAAACCAAGAGCCTATAGTGGATCATGGGCTAACTAAAGCTTGGAGGTATGCTCATGGGCATCCTAAGGAACTAATTCTAGATGATCCATCCCAACCCGTTAGGACTAGAGCATCCCTTAGAAATTTGAATAACCATCTAGCTTTTGTTTCACACTTTGAGCCCAAACATATAGAAGAAGCCGAAAATGATGTAAATTGGATAAATGCAATGCAAGAAGAACTAAACCAATTTACTAGAAACAAAGTGTGGGATCTAGTACAGAGACCTTCTGAATATCCAATTATAGGTACAAAATGGATATATAAAAATAAGCTAGATGAAAATGGAATTGTTATAAGGAATAAGGCTAGACTAGTAGCAAAGGGTTATAATCAAGAAGAAGGTGTAGACTTTGATGAAACCTTTGCTCCCGTAGCTAGACTTGAGGCTATTAGACTTATGCATGCTCTAAGGACTTCAAGCTATATCAAATGGATGTAAAAAGTGCTTTTCTAAATGGGTTTATTAATGAGGAGGTATATGTGGAACAACCTCCTGGTTTTGAAAATCATCAATACCCCAATCATGTGTATAAACTGAACAAAGCACTTTATGGACTAAAACAAGCACCTAGAGCATGGTATGAGAGACTTAGTAAATTTCTATTAGAACATGAATTCTCTAGGAGAAATGTAGATACAACATTATTTCTGAAAAAGAAAAATAAGGATATGTTATTAGTACAGATTTATGTTGATGATATCATTTTCGGTGCTACTAACAATCGCCTTTGCGAGGAATTTGCTGATTTGATGCAGAGTGAGTTTGAGATGAGCATGATGGGAGAGCTGAACTACTTCCTCGGGCTTCAAATCAAACAATCTGAAGGAGGCATCTTCATCAATCAAGCCAAATATATCAAGGAGATGCTCAAGAAGTTTGATATGGAGGGAAACAAGTCAATCAGCACCCCCATGAGCTCATCATGTAAGTTAGACCAAGATGAATCAGGTAAATCTGTAGATCAAAAACTTTATAGAGGTATGATAGGTTCTTTACTGTATCTTACTGCAAGTAGGCCTGATATTATGTTTAGTGTG